>NW_009733642.1:35254-66220 GCF_000703405.1 Apaloderma vittatum
TGGGTCTGCACCGCGTGGTCCAGGCGGGGCTTGGCCCTCGAAGGTTTTGGGGATGGGGGGGTTATGGAATCAGGGACTCTCCCTGTCAGCTGCTTGCACGCTCAGCCCCTGGGGGAAGGGGCTTTTAGGTTTACGTATTTATTTTTCCTAACGAAATGAAGAGGCATCATCTTCCCGTGGTCATTTCTGAGGCTTAATTGTTTATTTATCCTGACAAAATACGGAAATGTTACCTTCTAGTGGTCAGTTCTGAACCCAGTAGCTGCTTGCAACTATATATGACAGCAAAGGTGCAGCGTTTTCATGTATTTCATGGATTTTGGAAATTTCTACCTGCAAAGGGCTGTGCTACTCAGGTGGGTTCTGGCTGGGCTGACCTGCACCCACAGCTTGGTGCTGCACACACTGGGTGCTGCAACCCCTCGTGCTGGTGCTTACAAGACCTAGATGGGATGAGGATGCTCAGAGGAGGAGTGAGGGGCTGCTGGCAAGGGCCTGAAGATGCTATGGCTGCGAGGGCTGGAGCTGTGCGAGGCAGAAGGGGAAGGAAGGTCCTTCTGGCAGTGGTTCACAAAAAAACACATTTCTCTAGTTTTCACCACTCATGGAGTAAGCAAGTTGCTGGTGTGTGTAACCACCCGCCTGACCTCAGTCTGGGAGCACAATAAGCAAGTTGCAATTAGAGCTGGAGGATCAGCACTGCCAAAGGATGCTGGGGGTGAGGGAAAGGTGGGTTCCTTGCTTGATGAAGCAGCATATGCTTCTCCCAGTTGATGTCTCTAGACGGCAGAATAATTGTCCCTCAGGGTAGGTATCCCTGAGATGTGAGGAGTCTATAAGCAAGCCTGGAGTTGAAGTCTCCAAAGAGTCACTACTTCCCAGGATAACCTTGCAGCACGGGTGCACAAAACCAGGGGAGCACCTGGACGTGTTTGGTAAGTCAGACACATCATTGTACAGCATCTGCACGCACATTTCTGTCTCTAAATCTCATGACTCCATGAAAGGGCTTCTCGTATGGGGGTTGTGTTGCACAATTGTTGGGAGAAGGAGCTTTCAGTAAGCTCCATCACGTGGAGAAGATGTCTCAGGGGAGAGTCTCAACAGAGATCCTTGTCTTGACCCCTCTTCTTGGCAGGTCTTACTGTCCCGTGGCTCCTTGCCTTGAACAGGCTGAAATTCAGGCCTGGAGATTTCAGGAATTCCTAGAAATTCAGTGCTTCAAAGCCCAAATGTTCAGAAATATTGTCTTCCCCTCCTTGCTCCCCAAGAGCCACCCTCGCACTGTCTCGTTGCGGGGTTGATCTCAGCAGCCCAGGGTCCCGGGTCCCAAATTGGGTCTTTACGCATCCCTGTGATACAAATGGCCATTTAGCACTCCATTGCCAGCGTCATTCTCTGCAGAATAAAGGTCTATTGGGGATGATCAGACAGCAGAGCTGTGAGGGAACAATTTCAATGAACAGAAATCAAGGATATAACCAGGAGAAAAGATTAAAAAAAAAAAAAAAAGCAGCAAACAAACCCAAGAAATGGAAAAGAGCTATTAGGTTTGAAGTATTAAAACATCAATCCACTTCCATGAAGAAGGACTGGATAAATGCCTGAAGACATCCAAAGCAGTCCCATTGCACATACAACGTTGGAAATATTTTACCAAAGAATGTGCTTTTCACAAATATGTACCCTACACGGATTTTATCTGTAGGGAAGATACAGAGTTAGTAGCATAACTGAAGTTTTCGAGGAAAATCTTTATATATCTAGGTATTTATATAAGTGTGTGAGTGCCTGTATCTGTACCTCTGTAGGCTTTCTCTTTGGCTGATGAAAAAAGAGATGTTGAAGCTATAAATTGAATGTAAGATCAGTGAAAAATCTTCCTCTCTGCCTTGAATTCTGTCACCCCTTCAATTATTTATGGTCATGTCTCACCTTTTCAGACTGCTAGGGCTGACCTGCCCAGCTTGTTTCATAAAGCACATGGTAGTTTGATTAAATGGCATTTCTGGGAAGGGAAAGTATATTTGTTTAGCTGATCTATACGAGCCAGGCTAAACCCCTAACAGTCTTCAGTAATAAGGTAAGAATACATAACTTATAAATTCCTTTGCCCCACTGAGAACTTGTGGGAAAGTATTTCACTGGGATTTGTGAGTTTGAAGCCCTGCTTCATTACAGGCTGTTTATATTTATGCATGAAAGGTTTCAGACATGCTATAAGAAGGAAATAAGTTCCCTGGAATTGCCTTCTTTTTCACAGACACAAAAAGAAAAATATGTGTTTGTAAAATATCTATTTACAGCCTAGGAGAGCTTTTATTTCAGTTTCAGGAAACACACACAAATGAAATCTCTATGGAGGGAGAGCAAGCCTGTGCAGCCGTGAGCCTGAGAGAGGATACGGAGGGGCTTGGGGTAGAGCAAAGGGTGAGATATTAAAGGCCTAAGTTAGAAAAGAGACATTTCGGTATCTAAACCAATTGGGCTGGTTTCCCTCAGCTCCTTGAACAGGGAGCAGAAAGAAACAGGCAACTTCAGAGGGTGGTTCATCGCATCCCAAGAGGGGCGTCAAAAATGGGATAGATGAATCCTCTCCTCACAGGGCTTTTTTTCTTGCTTATTGACAACAAGACAACATGGGGAACCGTGTAAGATGCCCAAATTAGAGTGGATGAATGCAGTGGATAGCAAAGGCAGAGTGGTTTAGTGCAAATAAAACAGCCACCAGACACGCTTGGTGTTGCAGGATGCAGAAATGAGGGTGGCAACCTCAGTTTTCCAATCAGCGCATTCACTGCTCTTACATTTGCTGCACGTGTTCTGAGCTATTTCTTTCTTCTAGCTTTTTCCAACAGTTGCAGACCCCAGCACTTTGTCTGGCAGAATAGGGGTCTGTTATAATGAACTTAAGCCTTCTGCTGAGAGGCTTTTTATCTCCTCATTGCAGAGTGCTTTGTCATTTTTAGCTGCAGAGCTGTGCACCAACCCCACCACTGAGCACAAGAAAATATACAGGCTCCCATGCAATTCTTTCCCCACAGGTGAAACCAAGAGATTGCAGATAGGTGCTAGCCCTAGGACTGGGCTATTTCCACACCCCAGCTTATCTGGATCCTCGTGGCTCCTGGGAGCCCATGGGTTAAAGCACAAAAGGGTTGGCTGTGGATGAGCGCACATGGCGTAAGAGCTGGTTTGTCTTTTAGCTGCAAAGATGCTTCCTCAGCTGAGCCAGATTTTTCCTGTCTCATGGGGTGCTGAGTAGCTCTGTTCTGCTGGGTTCTCTGCAAATACTTAGAGAGAGACGGCTCCTGCCCCAAAGAGCTTACATTTGACATGGAAACCAGGAGACAAAGCATTTTTCTTTGCAGCACAGGCTTATGCCAGGGTGGGCATCAGGCCCTGCCTGGTGGGCAGCAGCATGGGATCACCCGACATTCCTGTCTTGCCATCTGGTGTAGGAATCAAATCCTCCCACCACCAACCTGCAGCACACATCCCCACAAAGCCCACTGCATCCTTGAGAAGCCTTTTTGGCCTCTTCCCTAGCAGGGCTGGGTGTCTCCAACGATCCCCCCACCCTCCTGGCTGCTCTCCATCTCTCTCTGCTGCGATGCAGTGCCTGGTACTTGCAGGTCTCTTGTCTATCATTACAGCCCTTAATTTCTTCTTGATATGTTCTAAGAAGCTGGAGCTGCCCTGCCATAAATTAATGCCAAGGATTCTGCCTGTAGCCCACTTTGCCTGGTGCAGCCTCTCTGGCTTACCTGCACCAGGACCATGTTGAGCGGTGATGCAAAGGTCCCACCAGGGCAACTCGGGGAGCTGCGCCCGCCTCCACGAGAGCTGGGTTTGTCCCACAGGCAGCAATTTCCTGCAGTGAGCCAGCCTCAGTGTTTTCATTTCCTCGGTGCCCCCGTTGACCCCTTTTTTCTCTCCAGGATCTCATTGTGCAGAGACACAGGTATAATCATAATTCTGTCATCTCTCTCAATAATAGCCTCGAACGGGTCTGGTGCTGGCTCATCTCTGCCTGGCTGGTGACATTTCCACGAGCCTTGAGCATAGCTGAGCTCCCTTGCACACGTTCATGAGCCCTGGCTGAGTTTTGCCAGCTAGCCGTGCTGCACGTACCTGAACTGATCCAACCCTTTATAAAAACTTGAAAATGTTATAACGGAGATTAGCACTCAAAAGAGCTCGCCACGTTCCTGGCGTACATGCACGGGTTTATTACCAGTCACTCCTTGCTCTGAGCATCAGGCTAAACAAAAGGGACAGAGATTAGGAAAGCAAACAAAAGGCCAGAGGGATGAATTACCTCATGAGGAGAGCTCAGCGTCTACTCGTTGCCTAACTCTCCTTTACAGTCAGCCAGAGGACTGGAAGCCTCCAGAGGGCAATTCCTCATCTGAGAGAGGTCTGAAGTCTGACCGTACAAATCCCAATGCAGGAGGCTTTGGAGGGGGTGTAGGAAGCGATCTGTGTTTGGAAGAATTGATTTCAGAGCAGAGGTGGGAGGACACTCCTGCCTGGGCAGGGAGGACAAGGATCCTGTGGCTTTTTTCTCCAGTGATGAGCTCGGAGTGGTCAAGGAGCCCCACACCATGCTTGAGGGCTCTGTCTTGCTCCCAAGGCCATGCTGCCCCATAATGGGGCCCGTGACAGAATTAAAGAAAAGTATGTTTCTTTCCTCTTTTTCCACAGTTTCTTTGAATTGGGGGGAAAGAGAGAGACAGGTCAGAAAAAGACAAATTCCTCAAGGTGACCTCTCATGAGTAAACTTCAGCAGATGAGGAGAGATAAAGCTAATTGAGTGGCTGTTTAAGAAGCTTCTGTTGCCCCTCATGCTTGCAAAGAAATTGAATTAAATTGTTAAAGCATCTTTGCCACACAAGACACTATTAAGATGCATTTTGCTCTGCTGCCTAATGCTCTGCTACCTAATCTGCTGCAGAGGCACATGAATGACAATGGGCCCCGCAGCTGCAGCCTTGGGGGGGATACAAAGGTGCCAGTGGGGGAGTCCTGGGAGAGCTGAGTGGAGAGGGCTCTGAAAGGAATCCCACGTGCCATTCAGATGCTCTGTGCGCTTTCGATGCTGTCAGGGCTTGCACTTCTGCCCCTGCGCGACAAAACGCTTGTGCCAAGCTGACGTTTATTCCTCTGGGTCCTGAGCTGCAGTGATCCTGGGTTTCTTCCTTTTGAATTATGATTTTAAGCGTTATGATCCTCTGGGCTCAGAGCTGGGTACTGCCTTGTAAGGGATGCACAGTTCTTACAGATACAGTCAGCCTGGCCTCATATAATTGGTCTCTTTTAATGGGCTCGATTAGAAATGCTGCCTTCTCCTTGAAGATGGAAATCTCATCAGCTAGCTCACATGAAGATGGTGATGCTGCAGACAGCCCTGCTTGGCAGGATGATGCCCAGCAGCTTGTCACCTCTTAGCTCGGGCTCTGCAGAATACTCTCACGGCGGCGGGGCTTTGCTGCATCCCACCTACGAGAAATATCTCCAGATTTCTCCCTTCCTGATTTCCAGGCAGAGACACGTGCTAGTCCATTTTGATTTCTACATTTAATTTGCACCTCAACGGTTTCCATCATAGTTGTTTCCAGCCAATGCTTTTATTATTTCAGTCACGTGCAAGTTATTAGTTTTGAACAGGTCAGAAATCTGACAGAATTGAAAATGCCTTTATTTGTGAGCATGGTACAGGCAATATGACACAAACCCTTCCTTTGATTACTTCTCCATAGCTGTTGTGGGGCTGCTCAGCAGCTCGGAGGATTAGAAGATGGCATCAGAACTCATTCAGATATAAATGACTTTAATATGCTTTGACACGCACCTCGGTAAATAAGCCTGGTGTGTTGCCAAGGTGATGCTCCTTTGTTGCTATGACTATATCAAATAGCCATGGTTACTTCTTACCGGTTCCACTTGGAGAGACCTATTTTTGAAATGTCCTTTTAATAACTTGTGGCACTAATAGAGTGATAGGAATTCTGGACATGAGTAGGATTTGTGTGATGCACGCGGCGAGCTGTCGCCATTAACATATGCTGAAGGCTTTTCTGCAGGAGAAGCTACCCCCACCCAGCGTTGCTCTGCGTATTACCTCTGCTGACTGCTCTCCAGACCCACTAGTGATGGATTTGGCCCTTATCATCTGCTGCTTCCTTTCAAGCATATCCCGATTAGATATATCTTGGCTATTCTTTTATCTGATTTTAAATCTAGTTGTGCAATGTGTGAGTGTTGTGCTGTTGGTTTTTTTTTATTTCCAAGAATGATAAGCATTCCGAGAAGTCAATAATGTAATTATTCTGCATTTAAAGACACTTCTTTTCTTACACTAGGATACAGAGGTAGTAATTGGTGTAATATCCTCAGGAGGTGGAAGCTGATAAAGCTGTGCTGACTTCAAAACGTGGTTTTATCTCGGGTTGTTTTGCCTGAATGTTGCAACGCTGGTGAAATGTCCCATCGGAAAGCAGTTGGCATGATTCCTTTCTTTGCAGTTGTGCCTAACACATCACTGCAGCTTTATTATCCTATTCAGTTTAGCCCTGAATTTCTGATACTGATGGAGTGTTTATATAGTACACCAAAACATGCTGCCTGGACGGCATAGCGGGAAGTTGTTCCATGTGGCTGCAATAAGCCGACGGTTGTGAGCTGAAATGCTTGGGAGTGGCATTTTTTCAGGAAATCCTGATATTGCAGCTCTGAGCTGGAATGAGATCAGAAATGTTGGAATTTTCAGGAACAAATCTCACTTTTTTAATTACTAGCCTCTCTAATCAGCGAACACATCAGAGGTGAGGGCTTCTGTTCCCAAACCTGCTGCTGATTTGTTGCTGTGAAAAGCAATTTATGGTCTGAGCAGATTTACTTTCCCACCTACAAAACAGGTAACAAGTTGATGCCATCCAATAATGTCCCCTGACATAGCTAAGTGACAATAAATAAGCTATTTGTGACTGTGAATGCAAAATAATGAAGGAAAGCCAGTTGTTTTTCTTGACTGGGCTGGACCCACAAGATGAGTTTCCTCACTTGGGATTGCTGAGCACACTCTGGGTTTTTCCTCTTTGCTCAGCTCTAGCTTAGGGCAGAGATTCCAGTTCTCAGCCTCCTGACAACTGGAATGCATAGACTATGTGCTATTAAATTTCATCCCATTTTTATGGAGTGCCATTAAAGCCATCCAATGAAACTCTAACTGCAAGAAGTGGCAGTGGCACTTGTTTTCTTGCTCTTCATGAGTCTGAATTAGACCTGCTGAGGGAACTCGTTCTGAAACCCAGCTGGATAAGATCAGCTGTAACTGGTACTGTCACCAAGATCACAGCGTAAGCGATGACACATGCATATTGGAGTCGGGGCATATGAATTTGTCTATGCTCCACAAAGTTATCGCATACAGCTATACTGAAATAAGCCACTTCACGTCTGTACAAGATTGATTTTAAATCAATTCACTTCTGTCACAATACTTTTTTTCTATTTTAAATATAGAAGAGCTTTTGTGTGGCTAACTGTCCCTGAACTCCAATGGCCAGAGGGATTGTGTTCAAATCATCCATTAAAAACAATCTCCTGGCAGAGACCAAGCATGAAAAATTCAGTCCAAAAGATGAAAGGTTCAGAAAATGTTAGGGGTTCACAGAAAGAGGGGATTTATAAGGGTTTGCAACCTACACTAGAGTTGCCATAAGCTATATGTTCCCTGACACATATAGGGCTAAATCTCCCATCAACTTTAAAGGAAACTGGATTAAAGCTTTAAGCCTAAAGCCTCATAACTAATCATCCATGCAAGTAACCCAAACTGCCAGAGGATCCTTCAAGTGGCTGTTTTACTGCAGAGATAGGCACTGCTGAAAGCTCACTGGGTTAATTCCTTAGCTTGAGTGGACAGAAATGGGAAAGGTCTGATGTTGAATGCCCACTGACAATGCAGATGTAGGAGTGCTGCCTTTCCCCCTTCTGCAAGATGCTGTACACGACTTTAAGCTGCGTCCCTACTACATGTCCTCCTGCACAGCCTTTCAGAAGGCCCTGCCACCACAAAAGAAAAAGAGGTTACAACAATTAATAATGTTATTTATAAAGCACTTCCCGCACCAAGAGCCTTTGGGGAGCAGCATGAACCATTAAAATAAAATCCAATTATAAAAACCAATCACAATTAAATTGTTCATCTCCCTCCATGGGAGCCCTGTCTCAATCAGTCACTCCGTCTCTCTCCTATGGCCGTGCTGCAGAGGAGGTTCAAATCATTTGTTTGTGGCATCAACAAGAGAACTCTCATTATCTGCATATTATAAAGCTGTATGGGCTAAAGTATTGAGATTAATACGAAATAATTAGCTCTGATGAAAGTTATACCTCACTCAGAACAGCTGGGACTTGAATAGGATGCAACTGAGACTTGATTACTGTGTCATTACAGTATTAGTGTTGTGTACAGTCATTGTCATACGGCTCCAAAACGCCTTTGATATGATTACGTTTTAATTGAACACCAGCCATGCTCGGGTTTGAAGGCACGGCAGCACGGGGGGTGGTAACTTTATTGTGCGACGACTTTTGTTTTGATTTGATGAGTAGAGCAAACTCCTTAGCATTTAAAAAACAAACCTCAAAGGGGTGTTTTCCTCACGAGAAAGCTCTAAAAGGCACATCCGTGTGGTCTCCGCTTGAGTTTGCTCCTGAAAATCCCAAAATCAGGATTGTGAGATGACGGGGAATTCACGCTAGGCTGCGTGCTGCGGTCACACGGCAGGTCATAGTGACAGGTAGGACAGAGAGAAGGTCCTGCTGTGGCCACACCAGGATCTGGAAAGTTTGTCCCAAAGGGGAATCTTCCCCCCAGTACCCCAGCCCCTTCTGCCGAACAGGCAGGGGATGCTTTGCTGTTCCACCCACAAGCCAAAACACCTTCAGCCTTGCTAATAGAAAAGGAGACTTGATGTTGTTTAAATCAGATTTCCATTTTACAACAATTAATGTCACATGGCTTAAAAAATACCTTAATTAGGCATTACCCTTCGTAACATCTGAGTGACCAAGGCCTGAAGGTTTAAGGTTACCTCAGAGTTGCATATATTTCAGTCCCTAGCGTGGTTTGGAGGACAATGGTTAAGGTTATGTTCTCACTGATGTATACAACTGTGCTGTGATTTGCATATGGAAGTCAAATTAATTTTTTTTTCTTTTTTGTAGCATTTTCTAGCAGAATGGAATTATATATACAGCATTTAAGGACTTGAGGAGAGGGAGCAAAAACTTTAAAACAGAATCAAGAGGGACAGACTCACTTCAGCATATCCTGGTGTTGCAGAATTAATTCTCCAGTACACATAAACACAGTTAGGCTGTCATGTGGGTTTACGAGGCTATGTTAAGTAGTGATGCTCTGCCTTAGGAAATTAAGTGCAAATTTGCAGTACCTGCCTTGTTGTAGGGCAGAGGCTGAACTGTGCTCACAGCTCTGGGGCCAAACTCCCTGGGGCTCAGGGCTCTTGTTTCTGGATCTGAGTTTAAATTGTGCAACGATTCAATCTGAGCTCCTGTTTCAGACCCTCCCCTAAAAGAGGTGGGGGTGTTCTGCAGAGTACGCCAAAGGTTTATCTCAACTCATTCTCTCCATGAGTCATCAGAAACCACGAGTGCCATGTAAAATCACGATGTTTTGTTCCTGGTGGAGCCCAGAATAGAGCTGTTCCTCTAAGAATGGTTGGTCTTTTGCACAGAGGGAACAAAACGTGACATTATCAACCCAATTTTACAGATCAAATAATTTAATTTGAGTTCAAATTAATCTTGAACAGGCATAGGCTGCTTCTGCCAATGAGCTGAATAATATAATCCAGCCACAACGCTGCTCTGCTGCCTCTTGCTCGCCCAGCACGTGAGACCGAACCCACCTTACAGGGCCCATGCCTGCTCCTGCAAGAACGGTGCCTACATCTAACGGAAAGAATCACATCACGAGGCTCGGATATTAAATTATCTC
The DNA here is from genome assembly GCF_000703405.1 of Apaloderma vittatum. Lineage (NCBI taxonomy): Eukaryota > Metazoa > Chordata > Aves > Trogoniformes > Trogonidae > Apaloderma > Apaloderma vittatum. The sequence continues at coordinate 45,285 of NW_009733642.1, forward strand.
ATTCCCTCGGCTGCGGAAAAGCTTCTCTCTATTGCTTTGTGGGCTTTTTGACATTCCAGTCTGAATTGTTTCATGGCTGCTTCATCCTCACTCCCTCTTACGCCAGCGCTGCCTTTCCATTTGAGCAGCTCTTCTCCCTCCCCAGAGTCCAGCCTCTGTCGATCCTCATTTTGCCAAGACAATGAAGCCCACACTCCTCCTCTGAGGAGCTGTGTGTCCCGATTGCCAACTCTCCCTGTTCCATTTTGAGGCCACTCCAGCGTGAGCAGAACTGGAGGTTTAGGGCTTTCTGAATTTCATTCAGAAATTCACACCAGTGGAGTGACAACCCTGCAGCCACGAGGGATTTCGAACAAGGCTTCTTGAATCCTTGCCACCCATGCAAACCTTCCCTCTTGCAGTTATTGATACAGGGGGGCAGATGTTGCTTTTGCCCTTAAAGTCTGGGTGATGGAGAAATAAATCTTGTAAATCTCACTTAAAACAACCATGAAGAAAACGCTTCTCCTTCAAAAATCCAAAGCCATTTGCAGATAGTGCCTCATGCCAGAATTCAGTTGGTTTATACCATCCTATTAGTACTTTTGAAATTTGGTCAAAATAAATATATAGAAATAACAACTCGGGAATGAACAATTGGCAAACACGAATTCTGGGTAAAATTTGCTGCTTAGCTGGAAGACTCCTGAATGTTAACAGTGCTACCTAGCTGGAGAAGGCAGACTACATGTGCAGGTTTATTAGCTTAAAAATGGACATCTAGGCTTTCTGTGCTCACAAAACATCGCCCAGAGAAAGATCAAGCTCTTAAGCTTTCTCAACATAACTTGACTCATAGCTGGGTGCAGAGCCCTAGGATTTTTCAGTGCGGAAAAACTTGCCCCAAACTTTATTTAGCTCATTCATCCCCAGCTATATTGGCTTCAGTGATGTTACTGCAGACTTAGCAAATTGTTCCGTTGTCGTGCACAAAAAAAAAATAATTAAAAAAATAATTCTCTGGTGCATCAGTAAAGAGTTACTTGATCCAGTCAGCAGAGGGAATACTTTACTCAGCAGTAATAAAGAAGTAGAAGAGGGGGACGATGGGCTCAGAAAGGAGAGGGCTCAGCAGGACCCATTTATCTCAGCTCTGGAGCTTTCCCCTTCTGCACCGTGTGGGTGGGTGCGCCGGGGACCACCAGGAGGGGTCGGGTTCAAAGGCTGTGAACAATGCTGGCGTGGCATTTAATAGATTTCCTGCTCATAAATGAGCCTAGGAATCATCCACGGAGATTTCTCCTCCCTCCTGCGTATGCAAAGGGAAGGATGCTCACCCCTGTGGCTAAGCCCGTCTGGCGGCAGAGCTGGGTTGTGGTCTTAAGGAAGCAGACTAAAAGATTTGGGGGACTTTATTTAGGGTGTGGAGTTGTTTTTTTGGTTTTTTTATTCTTCTATTTCTTTTGGCTTTTCCAATGTCGGTCCCATTTAGTAAAGGCAAGTTTTGCAAGATCCAGCTTCAAAGGCAGACCACTGGCAAGGGGAAAGGAACTGACTACAGTCAGAAATTGCAGACTCTGAGGTTTTTGCATTGATTGAAAGGTGTTAACCCTTTCCTGGCCAGCAGCAGTCTTTGCAGCGCTGCAAACCAGCCTGGAGTAACAGGACAAGGACTGGATGCATCAAAACTGTTTTCCTGTGGAAAGTGGGGATTTCTGAAACTTTTGTTCCACAGTCACTTTTTACGCAGTGTTTCCATTTTTATCAACAAAGGCAAACACACTAAGAGGAAAACATTTTTAACTGTTCGGCTTCACTCTGAATGTTTGACAACAAAATTAGAAACCTGAAGCCGTAGTAGCCCAGGAACTGTCTTTTACGTAAGACTTTGGATGGTTTTATCTGGAGGCCAAATGAGATTTTCAACAAAAAACAGCATTTCCTCCACAAGTAGAGAAGACACTCCTTCTCTGCTCACTTAACACACTTTCTCATTAATAATTTTTGCAATAGCATTTTAGGGAAACATGCACTACTTCTCCTAGGATACATGTGCAGCCATGAGCTATTTACCCTTGATCTAACTCAACAGATGCAGCCCCGTGCTCTTCTCACTGTGCAAATTGCACCTCAAGAAATATTTTCAAGGTTTCTGTATCTTCAGCTCAGAGATTTCGGCGTGATGCTCATGGAGTGAATTCTCATGAGACCAGATGCTGCAAAATTTATAATTGGAAATGCACAGCACCGTCATGGCCCTTGTATTGCAAGGGGAGGGGGGAAGCTAAGCCCACAAAAAAGCTGCAAAGCTGCAGAGCGATGCCTGGAGGCACTCCCTTCCCAAAGGTTTTAGGAAAGGGGAGGCTGAAAACCAGCTCCTCTGCTAGAAGGCTGTAACCCCAGGGTCAGAGATTTGGAGGGGACAAAAACGCTCCTTCTACACAGAGAGGTGAAGAGAATCAGCTTGCCACATGGGACTCATTTGCTTGGATGAGATTTATCTTCAGATTAAGGTGATCTAATGTGCATGGCTCCATATGTGCTGAGTGCCTATCCTCCTATCAGAGCCAATAGAAATCTCGGGTGCAATTCAATTACTTAAGCATTTGTTTCATGTGGAACACCCTGAGGGTACTCAAGACATGTGCAATGGCCTGGAAAACATGACACAGGATCTCAGGAGAATAGTTCTCCTCTGCAGGGACATCAGGAGGCCATGCAGATACCTTGAGGAAATTAAGTTGCACTAGATGTCTATACAGGAGCAATGACATCGAGCTTCTCACCAGTAGCCAGTGGAGATCTGGAGACCTTTCAGCTCACCCAGTTGGACTCTGAGACTTTGCTTTGCCTGTGACCTGGTTTTGTCCTTGTGAGCAGGACGTTGAGGCTGAGAGTGGTGATGAACTTGGATGTGGACTTGGAGACAGACTGGATCAGTAGTACCTCCCAGGGGTGTGCTGCCAGTCAGTGGCAGGGTTTGTGGATTTGCCACCACCACGGACCAGTCCTAGTGACTGAGCGGGACTGGGCAGCTCCTGGTCTTTGCTCAGAGACACACAACCCCCTTGGCTGCATCTCACGGGGCTTGCCTGCTGGGATCGCCTGCAGCATGCAGCGCCCTGCGAAACGTGCCACTGGGGTTTCTCATTTAACTTCTTATGAGTTACTTTTTTTCCTCTCTCTCCTATTTTCCACAAAATGAAATGATGATTACCACACAGCTCCCAAGAGCATCGCATGGGAGGGTATTGAAGATAATCTCTGCGGCCAGACACGTCGCCCCTTGGAGGAATCCCTCCCTTTCCCTGCCTTTCTCCTGCTGCCACCTGCCTCCTGTTCTCACCACGCAGAGCAAAAAGCTTCTAACAGAGACTGCTGACTCCCAGCCCACCTCTGGAGTTACACCCGCTGGGCTGAGCCCACGTAATGGTGCAAACATCACAAGCAGCAGAACATTTTGCAGCATCCCCCAGTAGCACCACTTGCTGCTCTGCCTGCAGATGCTGCTGTGGGCTGCAGCTTGCTCCAGCCTGTGGCCCATTCCTGGTGTACAAAGCTGGAGCTTCAGCGCTGTGGAAAACAAACTGTCTTTTACAGAGGACGCAGCTGTCTTAAATCAATGCTTGCTTTTTAGGGCTCTTTCTGATTTTAAGCAGCGTAGCAAAAAGCCTCCCAGCATTTCCAGAAAGTCTTAGGAGCATATAAAGTTGCAATGGGAAGTTGTTGTTCACAATTTTGCGTGTCCTCCTCTGAGGGTCTCTGTGAACGCTAAATATCCTCCACGTGACAAATGAATGTACATCAGCCTCAGTGTCAGGGGACTGCTTAGGTTTTACAAAGCCTTTAAGCTCCTGGAGGAAAACCACAGCAGGGGTAATGCCTTATCCCAAATGGGAAGTTCGAGAGACACTTGTGACCAGCCAGGGAGGAGCAAGGAGCCCTTTATTCAGTGTCAGACAAGGAAGCATTCCACAGAAAGATGTGGAGGTTGAATTTAGACATGAATCCCCCTAAAGAGACAAACCCAAACGCCACTCTTCTGCACGTTCTCAGACCGTTGCCCTGCACTGCAGCCACAAACTGAGAGGAGTTTGGCTCTTCAGAGACATCATCCAGATGCAGCTGGATCCCAGTTCGGGTGCCGTCCTCACTCAACAAGAGCTGCTTTCTTGCAAGCCAAGAGCTTGGAGCAGGATCTTTGCATTCGTTGCCTTGGGGGAATGGTTCATTTAGGACTTTTTTTTCCTCCCGTGATGGAAAGACAAGCTGTGTTTCATATCTGTTGTACATCTTCTCATTTTCCTCCCGTGCCTAATGAAGGGACATTATGAAAGTACACGCTTGGGGAAGGAGGTGGGTGCCCGCCAGCACTCTTCCTCCTGAAGATTTTGCTTCAGTCATGAAAAAAACAACCCAGAGACAGTTTGTTCTCCTGATCGGAATCCAGGTGCCATATTTACATTTTGTCTGAAATTAATTCAGTCAGATCTTTCAAATGCAAATAGCCGGGAAAGAAATAGCCCTAGATTATTGAGGGAAGTATATATTTTTCTTTTCCCTTAATGAGATAATGCAGGCAATTGCTTGTGTTAGAGAGCAGCTGCTTGTAAACAATCAAGAGCATTACATTCACAGGTTAGCAAGATGTAGAATGTTCTTTCTTCTCATCTTTAATAAATACTGAAAAGTGACATTGACCGAAACTACTAATTGTGCTATTAAAAGCAGGTGCTTACTCTCATTTCTATTTTTCCTGGTTAGCTTCTCATAAAAAAAAATACCCTTAAGACAGAATTAGTCAAGTATCAGCGGTGCGTTTGTAAAACATGCCAAAAAATAAGGCAGAATCTTCCTATTGGTGTTAAGCCCTGCAAGAGGGAGTCATCAGTTGTATGCACTTGGCTCTTTCCACCGGAGCTCACCTGGGATACTTGGAGGAACGGCAGAGTGTGTGTTTTCACTTGAACGTGATGTTTCATAAAATTCACATATATATTAAGCAGCAGCTCGGAGTGCTTTGGAAAGGAAATCATTGGCCATTGTCCCATTTTGTGGAAACTGAGGCAGATGAAAGGGAAGAAACCTGCTCCCAGTTGTTGGGTTGAGAAGCATCACTGCCGGTGCCTCTCCTGTCCTCTGCCTCCTTCTGCCTCTTTGAAGAAGGATAATTTTTTTTACCTTTGTTCTGTTCACGTCTAGAAGCACAGCAGGTTGTTTCTGCCTGGCTGAGCTTTGCTAAGCAGATGCTTTTTAACCCGATGCACCTGTAATCTTTGGCAGGCACACAACTTCCAAGTTCCTCGGTGGAGGGAACAGGTGCCTCGTACCTGGTCGCTTCGGGGACATTTCACAAAGTTCTTTGTATTTGGCAATAGCCGGTGCTTTTGGCAGGAAAACAAATGTGTCCTGCCTTCAAATGACAGCGAAACGTGGTAGGAAATAATGTTCTGCTGACTGGAGAGAGGGTCAGAGGGAAAAGTGGCAAAAATACAGTAGGTTCGTCTTCTGGATTTCCCCAGGCATTCACAGGACTGCAAAGTAGGGTTCAATCATCTTGCATGGAGCACCTTGTGCTCCTTTGGGTGGCCCTCATGGGTATCTGCTGAAGGTGTAGTTGACCAGCTCACACCAGCATGTCCTCCTCAAGTCCCTGGGTGAGGAAGGCTCGATGTCCCTGAGCTGTGTCCTGGAGTAGTTAGGATGGATGGGAGAAGTAACCACAAGGATGATGGAATGACACAAAGGCAGAGGGGATTGTTGGTGGGGGTGCCTCAGCACACATGGTCTGAAAAAGCCACTAGAAGGTTCAGAGATGATGAGCAGCTGCTGAGTTGACTCACCTCAGCCATGCAGACTGCCAGAGCTTGTTCAGCGTCAAAATGTTGAGATGTTTAGGTGGAGAAATGTGTGTGAAGGCTCTGCTTGTCCCTGGTTGTGGCATTGAGTTTGTCAGGGCACAGGTACCCCAGGAAGGTCCAGGGTTTTATTCATCCAAGTTCGCAAATGCTAGTCCAAATGTTTTCATGGTACAACCAGGCTTGCGATCGCCAGAGCAGAGCTGTCCAAGTTACTGCCTAGAAAATTAAGAAGAAGAGTATGTGCTGTTTGTTAAAAATGAAAACATTTCGATTTTCTCACCAAACCTCAACTCACCTGTTTTGGCCTGACACGACTTTCTCTTTCTTGGCTAGTTCCTTTGAACAGAATGTTTTCCTATCTTTGCTGGTGAGAGCAGGAAAAGATGTTTCATCACATCTGAAATCTTCTCCCATTTGTTTTTTCTGAACTGACACGTTTGATGAATGTAACTCAAGTTCGCAAATATTTTCTGCCAGCTCCTGGTCATTTTCAGCAGCAGATAAATTCATCACATGAGCTAATTTGACAAGTCTGAGAATCTTGACTTACCTTATTGCTTCTGCCCTGACAGTCAATAGCAGCCAGGTGAATGTGCCCTGATTTTCAGTGAAAACATATTTGGCATTCAGTATCACCACAGCTTAAGGTGAAACCAATGAATTTCATTTTTCTTGGAACGGGGATAGAAAGGAAAAGGAAAATATGAATCCCGCCAGGGAATTCATGATTTCACTCTGTGCCAACGAGGACCTAAATTCCTCAGAGTGTCACTCACCAGGCAACCCTCATCGTTAATACCCAGTGGAAAAAGAGAAATCCCAAGAGTGCAGGATTATTCTTACAAATTAAGTTTCTGTAAAGGAGTTTGGCAAACCCAGAGCATTGGCTCACTCAGTCCTGCAGTTCAGCAAGGTGCTGAACTTTGAAGAAGTCATTAAAAAAAAAAAAAGATTGAGTGAATTCATAGAATCATTACGGTTGGAAAAGACTTTTGCGTTCATCAAATCCAACTGTTATCTGCCAGTCCCACTTCTAAACCCTGTCCCTGAGCACTATATCTAGGCAGCTTTTAAAAACATCCAAGGATGGTGACTCAACCACTTCCCTGGGCAGCTTGTTCCAGCCTTTGGTAACCCTTTCAGTGCGGATTAATTGAGTCGGTAGACAAGAAATAACCAAGAAATAAACATTTTTATTTTTGCTTACAGCCCAATGCACAGGGAAAGAAGATATTCAGCTCAACGGTGGGGCTGGATCACAGGCTGTTGTGACTCGGGTTGCCAAGATGCTACCTCAGAACATTTGCAGGAAGAAGCAAAAGTGACATCTGTTGATCTCTCTCTACCAGGACCTTTTCCACAGATAGATGAGCAGGAAACCATACGGTCACAAGACAGTTGCGTGCTTTCTCTGCTGAACATTGCCTTGCTTTGCAACACTTCGTGCTGCAGGAGTGGTTCTGACTCCTCCACTCCAAGGACAAACGCTTCAGCTGCTCACAGGGTGAGATGAGGTGAAGAATGCTTGATCTGAGCTGACCCTGGCGTGAGTGATTTGACCGACCCAAAGAAACAGAACACAACCCAGTGGTGGGAAGAAAAAAGTGCTGGGAGCAGAGCCAGGAGTTGTGCAGCAGCCTTTGCCATACAGGCTTCACTGAAAATGGGTTTTCTTCTTGTGCTGTTGGGTGTCACGCCTGCCCTTGGAACCTGAAAACCAGAAAACCAGAATCTTTAATAATATTATTTTTTCTGCTGCAAGGAGGACAGGAGGTGCTGTTTCTCTTCCAGACCTATTATGTTGGACTTCGATGCAAGCCGAAAAGCTGCAAAGTATCTTTTAAAATTCACAGGCTACGTTCTCCTTTGTGGTGTGAGTGTAGAAGTCTAAAATCGGTGTTTTAACACTGGGCTTATAGTGATGTTGGTGGGAACAGGGGTTTTTAGAGAGGCCAAAATCTTTTCAAGGAACGCTTGTGTTTTGCATGTGATACCTGCTCAGAACAAGCCTCAAACTTTTAGACAGGTTAAATAAGGTGAGATGAATCTTTTAACGAATATTTCTTAATGGGATCCTTTGGGATCAAGGTATGAGTCTTTATGATCTCGTTACGACCATTTCTCCCTTTCCAGTATCATTTCAGTATCTTTGGCTTCCGCCAATATTTTTGTGCCTACAAAAATCTTTTCGTTATTGGGTCGTTTTACAGATATTAATAGTGTGTGGCCTTACGCCATGTCTCAACCTTTCTATCAGATTTGTTTCACTGACTTCAAAGCAAAATCAGGCACCCTGCTAATTTCATAATGACTCTGAGATAGCTGGATGCTGTAGGGCCTTCTCTGCTGTCAGGGCTAATTAGGAAGGGATTGGACTATGTCAGGTCTGAAACTGCAGTGAAAAGCCTGAGATTTCCAAATCAGAGCTACATTGCAATATTCAGCATAATCAACTAAATTTAACCAATGCTGTGACTGTTGAACAGACAGAAGAGGCAGCCTGAAACCTAAAAATGCTAAAATCCAGGGATTTCGAGGGAATCTGATATGGTGCAGATGGAAGTTTTGTTCTCTGTAAAAAAAAAAAAAAAAAGGGAAAGAAGAATCACACTTTACTTCAAATTGGATCTTTAGCAACCTTCCCACATTTGGGTGTGGGTATGATCTTCAAAGCTTGCTCTCCCACCAGAGAAGCTGCCTGAACTCCTCGACATGGAAGCAGCCTCCGTCTAGATTTGAACTTCATGGCTTTGCCCTGGTGTTCGGCTGCACACAGAGCGCTCGGTCTTTTTTCAGCATTAAGTTTGAAACTGTGTGGTGTGAGGAGGAGGGCTACAGCTGAAGCAGATCAAATCAGGTACCAAAATATTCATGTAAGCTCATGGGAACAGAAACCATCAAGTTACTCATGCTCTTGATTACTACTTCTTCTAAGGGCAGAACTAAAACACAGCAGAGTGCTTAAAATATCTCGCCGGCTCTATTGCGTGTTCCTCCCTTCCAGTCAAGTGCATTGACAGAAAATGCAGGGAAAAAAGTCTCTATCTGAGGATATTTCAAGGGAAGGGCTTCACCTGGCTAATGCAAGTCTCTCTTCTGTGGTAATCAGGACAAATTTTGTGTGGGCTGAAGACCTCGTGCATAGGCGTGAGTTCATAATAGGAATTTCAAGCTCCTTGGATCCAGTCTTTGCACTACAGGCGTTCTTCCTCACAGTTCATTAAGCCTCCAAGGACATTTTAACTGGGGAAGCACTTCATCTAGCCAGGAAATGGAAGTCTCGAGTGGCAATGGGTAGCTCCACACAAGAAAGAGTGAAGTTATGACCTCCCTATACCTTAGGGTATATTGTCATGCAATTAAGTTATTGCTCATTATGTCATGCTGGCTACCTGCAGCATTCTTCCACGGTGTCTCCTGCCCCACCACCACTATCTGACCCCTTTAGTATGCATCCAGTGAATGTTTCTGGGGGCAAACCAGAGAATCAGCTGTAAGAGAGCAGCTTCTTAACCCTGGAAGCCCATCAGGTCTTGTGTGGCAGCCCTTTTTCTGCTAAAGAAGAAGTTGAAGACCTCCAAATTGGCCCCAGATATAAGACTTCATGGTGCTTGGTTCACAGTACGACCTTTGCTTGCTGTAGGAAAGCTGTGTAGGAGGTGTCATGCCATGGTCTGATGGGTGTGAAAAGCTCCATCCTCACTTGCACAGCTGCAGGTGAGAGTGCAGCGTGCCACTGGGTTTGGGCTGATACCCAGCTCTGAGCTCCAGGACTCATAAGGAGGTTTGTCTCCCTCTCTGCAGCCACACGTCAGTCCACTGGATCATTAGAACAAGTGTGTCCTTGCAGCCACGGCTGTGACAGGGGCCAAAACTGGCTTCCTAGGGAAGAGCACAAGACCAGAACATGGCACTTTGCAATATTCAGTCATTTTAAGTTGAGGGACTTTGTTCACCTGATGCAGTTTTATAACCTTCTACGGGTCACAACCTGCTATGGATTTGTCTTCTCTGAACTCATCCATCCTTCCCCTGCAAACTCATGGCATCCTATGGCAGGAGTGTCACCTCCTGATGCCGTGTAAGGGTGTTCATCTCTGTGAAAAAACATCTCATTTGCTTTGGTTTCACTCTGCCTTCTGCTACCTTGGTTTGACGACCTGTGGCTATCGCTTTGGATTAGGCATCGTGTACTTTCTCCATGAATCTCGTGAATCCTTCCTGGGCAGCAGGACAGTCGTGCTTGAGCTATCCCTGATGTAAAGGGGACTCTGATGTGTGCAAACAACGTGACCGTGACCTCTCCCTGGGCCATGCTAGACAATTCTTTTGGGGTTTAGGCATCATCATCATCGATTCAGAGAGAATCAGACTTGGAAGAGTCCCTGAGACATTATATAATGCATGCAGTTGTGAACAAACCAGCAAGAATGTGTTCCTCACATGCAGGCAGGTGTGAGAAGGTGTTAATTCTTTCTGTAAACAGGTTTATTATGATAACAACATGTCCAAAAGCCCCTTCCAAGCATACATAGTGACTGATACAAATTCCCCTTTGTGTGACTGTGGGTTGGTTTTCAAAAACATCTTCCTCACGCACGTAAGGAGACCATAATGTCAGGAGATGTTTGTTCTTGGACCAGTGTTTGCATTTCTAGGACGTTTTTCTATTCCCACAAATCCCTCGGGGAGCACAGATGCAATCTGTTGGGGTCTGCACAGCCTAGAGTGTTGGAGGCACCAGCTCCATGAAAGAAAAAAATAAACGGCCCCTCTCTGAGGTTTCATTCATCCTGCTCCAAACGCCTGTGAATGTGCATGCAGATTTGAGGGAAGGGCTGTTGTTTTCCTTTGAGTGTGCCCAGAGAGGCTGTTGATAAACATTAGGGGCTCCCCAGGTCTGAGCCAGCAAACTGTTTGTACCTATGGTCATGATGCATCAAACCTTTGGGATTTGAAGGTGAAGGCTTATGGGAAAGCACAGCACCATTTCTGAGGTGCTTGAAAAGCCAGGATGGCTTCCAAACTGTGCTCCCCGTGATGAAAAAAGGGCAGGAAGCCAGGGTCAATGCAACACTTGAATGCATGGTTCAGATTCTTGCTGCTTTGCGTTTGCATCGCATTATGTATTTTAATACAGGGAGTAGACAGGAACAAATATGATGAGCTTAATGACACTGTAGGAGTACAGAGTTACTTAATCCTGGAAGACTAGGTAGATGGTCACACAAAACCTACAGAGGTGCTGGAGCACTTTAAGATTCTCCTACCCTGATAGATAGTGGTGGCATCTCCTCTTCTGGAGGTCACCGCTTCCATGGCTGAACTGGTGGAAGTGTCTGTGCCATTGGCCTCCAACCATTTTGATGCAAAGTCACCTATGCTGGCTCACTTTAAGTTACGTGGGCAGACTTTGCCTTGAGGCATTTAATGAGCCTCCACAAGATCCTTCCAGTGAACTCAGTGGGTTTGATTTAATTTTCATCTCAGAAGGCTTCTGTGCCGAGGACAGCAGAGTCAGGCACACAGAACCTCTTCAATCTGACCTGGTCAAATCCTCTCAAGCACAAACTGAATCTGAATATTTCTGCGTCACCCTGCCTTTTTTGTTTGCACAGGACCCTGTTTTGGTCTGTGATGTTGATTCAGTGGAATGATTCATAATCTAAGCCCAAGTGAGTAAGATCAGAAGTAAAAAGAGAGACAAACCCAAATACTTGAGTCTGTCCAGGGCTACCTGGCTCGTTTCAGATCGTGTTTAGCCCACAAAGAGACTGCTGTAAGACTGTTGTTCAATCAGTGATGTATCTAGGTATAGTGAGCTCTCATGTTTTCACATCTTTGTTGCATTATGGGAATGCAAGATGAATTTTCCGCTAGAGGTCCAGAAGTAATAAAAGCTGTGAGAATTCACGACAGGGCCAAGAGCTGATTTCGAAACCTCATTCCTTCAGCTCCTGTCAGTTGTTCAGGAGAGGCTGCAGCCAGGGTTCTCACCTCACCTACTTGCAAAACAGAATTCAAGCATGAAAATTAGATGGGCTTGATGAAATACCTAACTGTGTCTGCAAATCTGCACGCTGCACTGTAAATTAAGTGCTTGGCTGCTCTCTCTAGTGCATTTATCACCATTTTTTCCCAGCATGGGGGTGTTGCATGCCTGTGGGACACATGAACATGGGAGTGATAGAAGGAAATGGGGAAGGGGAGACCCACAGCAATGGGGGGGTTGCTCTGAATGTGACCACCAGCCTCCTTTCCGCCCTGGGACCTCAAATGTCAAATGCAGCTGGTTGGAAACCCAAAAACTTGTGTCTGCTGTGCCTACATGTGGAAGTGGGGCTGGATTTGGAAACAGGTCATAGGAATAGGGGACAAAATGTTTCTCTAGCTGGAGCACTCCTGGTTTGGGAGCCAGCACTGTAACTCGGTTTTAGTGAGACACAGATGAAGCAAACAAGTGCTGGGAAGAGCAAGGTGGAGGTAAACTCAGCAGATCTCCAAAAGACCATAACTAAATTTTAAGAGTCCCGCAAATGGAAGGAGGCATCAACCTGGAAAAGGTTGAGGAAGGAGCCCTTGGGAGCGATGTCTATAGATCTTTAATGTCTGCATGAGTGAATGGGAAATGCTTTTAGCTAGCGTAAGAAAATGGAACAAAGGAGAAAGCTGGCCGTAGTTGTTGACAGCAATACCAAGTATGTGGGGGAGAGGAATGGAGATGACGGAGATGCTGAGCTCAAACTGCCTCCACGGCATCTTTGCTTCTGTCTACAGGTGGAACAACACTGCAAACATGCGCCTACCTTTTCTGTATTATTTTCAAGACTGAGAACCTGAGAAAACCCAGGCAATGCCATGTAGATCAGGGCAAAATGGATACTATGGTAAAGTATTCCTATTGCCTCACACTCTGCTATGATACTACACGTGTTTTATCAGGATAAATCCTTACTTGACCTGTTGTCCAGGTGCAAGAAAGGTCCAGCATCTTGGACTGTTCAAAATGTACTACAAACGCCTGAAAAAAATCATCCAAACATGGCATGCCTAAATGTTTTCTTTAGGTTCCCAGCTTCCTCCAAATCCTCATACCAGGCAACTACTCTCGCGCCTAGCTCCCATAATGAGGTGACCTTGGTAGTTTCCTTTCACTGCATTGCGCTCCTAAAATTTCATAAACCTATCTCTGCGGCTCCCTCTGCCAAAAATGCTTCACCTGGCTTGCTGTATATGATGTCCCATTTGTGAATCCTGTTCTCTTTAATTAAATCAGAACTTACCAGAAGCTTTTTTCCTCATCTGTCCTTCATCCTTGTTCCCTAGAATCTTCCCCTTTGGCAATGTCAATCTTCACTGGCCTGTAGTTTTGCTCTGCAGTTCCCTACAGCATTTTTCTCTGACAGGTGTTGTGTACGCATCGCTTTTGTCCACTGTTAATTTTCCATCCTCCAAGGAAGCTTCTCATGCACCATGTTTCTAGTTCTAGCAACTCCCTTAGCTCCTTTGACAGTTAACTTGGAGTTTAGAGATTTGACCATCTGGTCTTTTTTAATCCTAAATTCTGAACAGTCGCCTCTCTTGACCAGCTTTTTATCACAATCCCTTTCACAGATTTCTGCCTTTAGAAAACTATCACAGTTTTCCTTTTTCAGGTCCCTTCTCATATGTTCATCGGAAATTTATATCACCTAAGACCATGGTGTGGGAGGCTTGAAAACAGACAGCATGGTGGATCCAGGTTTCTCCTGACCAGTCAGCCCCAACCAGTCCTGAGCTAAGCTATCCCTAAGGATAAAATGATAATTATACTCACATACTTGAAAAAATATTTAGTATTTTTACTGGCCTTGATATTATACTAATAAAAGTTTAGGATTAAATATAACTGTTATCAAATGACAAAGGGAAAATTACTGGAGAGTTGAGTAGAAGTTGCCTTCCTTAGTTCACAGGGAACAGGGTAAAATATCCACCTCATCTTCTACATCTACAAGTTAGATGTCCAAGTGTGCCTTGGTCATATGCTATAATCAAAAATTAGACATTTAGAGCACTTCAAACTGTTTTCTCTAAGCCCGAAACAGGCACTTAAGACATGTTGGGTTAATTGGTCCCTGAAGGTTCCTGTTTGTTTCTGTTTCCAGAGAAAGCCTTGAGCAACGAGCTCAGGCTTGGGTGTCCAGTCTGGCAGGAGACAGCTCTCAGCCCACAACTCCTTCCTCTGACACTGCAGAGCAGAAGTAACTTTGGTTCCCTGAGTTTACACGGGTGTAAGGGGAATCTGAGGTCCCATCAGATGACATTAAAAAGATGTCAGTGGCTTGTGAGAGAACTTTCAGCCCCTTCCTATTTTTCACATGACCTTGTTTAGGGCATCCCAACAGATTTTGCTGTGAGCGTGGATTCAAAGAGCTCTGGGAAGTAAACCAAACTTCAACCAAACCATAATTCCTGGTCAATGCCTACCTTCCTCCTGTTCCAAAAGCAGCATGAGGCTCAGAGCTGTTTTTGATTGCACTCATCTCAGGTTTTGTTTTGTAGAGAAACCATTAATTTATCCAGAAAATCTTTAATGGGTTTGCATGCACCTCTGAGGCAATCTCCTTGTCAGGCACTGTCTCTGCTCTCTACATTCGCTTCCTTTTAAGACCCTAATTTCATTCTGAGCCCTTTCCAAAGATAACATCTCACAAAATATTTGGTATCTTGTATTCAGACAATTAATCCCTACATCTGCTCATTCCTTCGTAACATTCTCTACTCTTCAGTTTCCCCACTTTCTCAAGTGTACTATGATCAATTTGCCAGTTTTGTTCACAAAGACACGAAAGTTCTCAGATCCAGCCTGGTCTAAATGTGTCTCACGTGTGCATGTTATAATGGATTCATTCTTGACTCTCAGAATACATTTAATCCTGAATAGTTTGAAAGCTCTGCAGAATATATCCCTGATGAAGTAAAGCAGAAGAATGCAACTTAACCAGAGTCATGAAAGTAGACAATCTGCCTTTACAGTTTTGTTTTTATTTTTCTTCTGTGAAACATTTGCCAAAGCCATCATAGGTGGCTTTCTTAGAAGAGGGAGCAGGGCAGTATTAAGCATCTGTTTCTTATCCTTGTCTCAACTGGTTCAGATTCTGAACACATAAATATGTAAATGAGTCCTCAGCCTGTATCACAGAGCTGAGAGCTGGCTAGTCCCATGTTAGCACAAACATTATTTGTTGGGCTTGATGCATTTCTACTCTCGTCCCTCCACCCTCGTCAACCACAGGAAAACATCACTAAGTAAATATTGACGTACACAGATGTTTAGGGAATATAGAACTGGGACACATGATGAAAGAGATGTTTTCCTACTCTGAAACCTTATTCTTACCAGGCCAAGCCTTTTCTGACCTTGAGGTATAGATCTGAATCCTACTCCTTCGACACAGCGGCTGACAAAGGAGCTTTGAAAGTAGAGCCCAGGCTCAGAAAGCCTTCACACGCAGCTGATAGCCATGCTGGCATTATCAGAGCATCCACCTGTTTTGTGTTTTAATGGTCTCTACTTCATTTAATAATCTGTGCTCCAGAAGGCATGTACCATTAAAAAGCATTTCTCAGGAGAAAAGTCTTGTTTTCAAGCTCTGTGTTCTGCAGTTTGCGATTTGGTATTCGCAGAGAGGACATTTTGCTAGGTATGTGGCAGATGTAGGATGAGAGATAGCTCTTATCTCCAGGCATGTCTGATTCAGAGGTAGTGAATGATTAGCAGTCACGGAAGGAAACAAGGGGAGAATCCATCCTCTCGGTGCTGAGGCATAGACAGACAGCCCTTGAAACTCAACTCATCTCTTCCTGAATCAGACGTTGTCATAGGTGGGATCCCCAGGAGGTGTCTGTTCCTCTTCGCTGGTGATGAAGACAGACAGCACTGATCAGCTCAGACTTTTGGGTTTAACCCACAGCCTTCTCAAGATTTGACTCCAAGTTAAGACACCTAAATAAAGGTGTCTGCGCATAACCTGGGACCCTGAGGTCTTCTTAGAGTCAGTGAAGATCCAAGACTTCATTCAGTAGCTGACAAATAGTTCTTGACTACAAATGCAGATGCCCTAGAGTATCCAAGGCATCTACACGGGACTGAGAGATATGATCAAGGACCTGTGGGAGACAAGGCCTTTCTGGAGCAGCAGTCGACAACCAAATGTGACTTCTTCAGGAATGACATGGCACCTATGCCAGTGGAGAGGTCTGTGTGAGCAGCTCCATCAGCCCCAGGACAGATGCAGCCCTTCAAGCCTGGAGGACCAAGTGCGGGTGGTTTGATTCATGAACCCAAATGCTGCAGAGATGATGTGTGCTCATGGCTCTCTCCAAGGATACCCCATTGGCACTGTTAGCGAAACCGTTGGCACCATTGATGGATGTGTCTGTGCTGCTTCTGGAGGTGGTTTCCCACAAGAGCAGGTGGCATTCATGTCGTTGGAGTGTCCTTTCTGGTGGACACAGGATCCCGTCCTGGCATGGCAGTGCCACAGAGGGATCCGTGGCTGACAATGTGAGACTCATGGGTGGAAGGCAGAGGAGGTGGAGCACGTGCTCTGCTTTCAGCATGGGGTACATTGAGCTACCAGAAATACTCCCACTTCAGCTACTTGAAAGTCAAGATCTAGGGCTTTCACCTCTTTGGGATCCATTTCACCGCCGACATGGACACTTAACCCTTGTTTTCCTTCCAGGGCTGGGCAGATTTGGGAGTGTGGGGTTATTTTTGAATCCAACCCCCAAAGCCTTTATTTAAGATAGGGGTTTTTTGCACTCTCTAGCCAGCTGCTGCAGCAAAAAAACACAGCACGAGGGCCTGGACACAAGCAGAATTATGGAGCTATTTATGGAGCAGATGCAGCTTGCGTTTCTGAGTAGACGAAAGCCTTTTTGTGGCCGGCACTGCCCCCGTCGATGGCACAGAGTCCCTAATCCAGAGAGCAATATCTTCCTTGGGTATTTTTAATACTAGTTCATTTAAACAAACACATACCCACATGGAGGGGTGTGAAGGTTGAAGTGATTAGAATCTACTGAATAGTCATGAAAGCTATATCCAGACATAGCAGCTCCTCAGAGTGCAAATTGCATGAATATATATGAAGTGACTTATTTAAAAACACTAGCCTTAACTGCCACTACTTTCAGTTCCTTTCAAGCAGAAACAGAAGTGGAGTTTTAAGGTGAAAATCTATTCTCTTTTATGCTGCCATAAATCAAGATAGTTAATTCAAAAAAAATGTCAAAGTGGGACCCTCGGGTTGTGACTCACCTGGATTCTGCTGCAAAGCATAAAAGGAAGCGTAAGAATAAAAGGGTTTCTTTTGTGCGGAAAAAAAAAAAAGAGTCAGGACCCTAGAATTTGAGAAGCAAATTGTTAAAACCATTCAATGAAAACAATGAAAACAGAGTGCTCCGTTTCTAGGAGGAGTTGGGCAACATTTGAAAATGAAGACTTGTTTGTGCCCATTATAAAATTCTGTACCAATTTCGAAACAAAGGAACAATATTGCTGGAAACTGATGTAAAATCTTTTGTTTCAGGATGAATAGTATGCTTCCTTCTGATAAGACCTGAGTGGGATGAGTCATTTTCTTTGTGATCATAACCCAAAATGCATGACTTGTTTTCACCTTTCAGTTTACCGATATTTAATTTATATATTTTTTTAATCTCTTGACATCCAACTTGAGGAAAAAATGATGTCTTTGGTTATTTCATAAATGAGAGCTCTAGATCCATCCTCCTTCTGGAATTAGCTTCCTTACTGGCTGGTGCAAGTGATGATTTCTTGCGGGAGAGACCCATTTTGTTGCAGCTAATGGGTGGAAGTTTTGTGAGTTTTTTAAATTTCTTCCCTGGTCCAGGATTAGAAGTCAAAGCCTTGACATCTTCCAACACAAAGGAAAAAAAAAGAAAAAAATATTTCTTGCTTAATTTTAGTGATGAGCTTCCCCTCTCTTTTAGTAGCAATGGAGCAGGAGTGTCCTGGGACCCCTTTGGTCCTGCGACATCCCTCTGCACCCTGGCCAGGAATGAGATGGGTGTTGGGGAATGGGCACCTCGCAGGCAAAATAGGTCATGGGGACCGATTTACCAGGATATTTCCTTTGGCACGTCTCTCTGCCCTTGGATTGGTGTGGAGAGAAGATCGGGTTTTTTCCACAATTTGACCTCTGTAGTCCCACCCGTTCCTCCTTGCAGCATCCACTGCCCACATCAGGCAGGGCATGGCCGGCGCATTCTGAGGCACCCCTGTAAAAAAGCTGTTTTCCCGACCATCAGCACCAGCAGTAATAGAGTCTGGGATGCTCTAACACAGAAATTTGGAGTGAAATTTAAAAAAAAAAAAATTAAAAAATCCCTCCAGCACCCGCTGCCCAGATCCTTTCACCACTTCGTAGAAGCTTCACAGCAAAAACAGCTCTGCAAAAAGGGCTGAAATTGGGAAACAGAGGCATGGGGGGAAGTAGTCACTCCTCATCCATCCAGAGACGTGAGAAATCAATCAGGTTTTGAGGTAGACCCGGCTCAGGGCAAAAGGCCCTGGGGTGCTACTGGATAAGGGCGATCTCTGTTATACGTGCAGAATCGGAATAAATCACGATCAATAGGATTTTCTCAATCGCTCCCATCTGCAAAACATTTCTCTTCCCTTCCCCAGCTGGAGAAGAAATACGTAGTCATTGGTCCAGCAGGGGTTAAAAAAAAAAAAAAGAAAAGAAGAAAAAAAAATGAATGAAGAGCCTTGAAAGCCAGCACACAAATATGCCCTATAAGGGTGTTTTTATTGAAGTGGATGGGGTAAGGGAGCTGGACGTGTTTTTTGAGGATGAAGAATTCCCTGGAGAGGCTGCCATGAAGTCTCACAACAGGCCCCGGCACAATGGCGGGGTCTATGCTGCCCAACCCACCAGAGTGCCTTGGGATAAAAAAAAACAAAAAGAAAAATCTGGTTTTAAAAAGGTGTGCGGTGGGATTTATGGCATTCCAGCAGTTAGTCTGGTATGAAACGGATCTTAGTTTTTTATACTTACAAAGAGGAGGGCTATAGACTGAGAGCGGCAGACGTGCTGCTCTCGTGAAGATTGCTGCAAGATGCTTTCGTTTCTAGAAAAAAACACACGAACAAATCGTTGAACTTAACAACTGAGTCCCAAAAATCCGGTGTTTTGTTACAGGGATGCACAAGTGCAGACAGCAGTCCCTGGGACCCTGCTTCAGCCTGGTGGTTGTACCTTCAGGTGCTACGACACCGTTGAAAATTCAGTCAGTTGTGCCACAATAAATGTGCACGTTTAATGGGATTAAAAGTGACGGTAGGAATTAGTCTATTGAGGAGGAGGAGGAGAAGAAAGAGGATTCTTGGAGAACAAACATGTAAAAAAGCTGAGAAAAATTAAAGAAACATTATCCTTTGTATTACCGTGGCTCTTGGCTACAGCTTGCTGCAAATGTGCCATCAAAACTGCTTTTGAAATGAAAGTAGGTTTTTGATTAAATATTTTTTCATTATTTTTCTTCTAGGCATCCCCTGCTTTCCTGGGAAATGCTTGATTTTTTTTCATCCAAACAAAAAAGTAGCTGAGTTCTGCAGCTGAATTTGTGTATTTGTTGAATCACCTACACGCACACCCCAAGATGTATGGCCTTATGTCTTTTAGGAAAAAGAATTGTGAGGCGTTGCAGGAATTTTAGCCCAAGAAAATGCCCAGTAAAGAATGAAAGTATGAGGTATGCAATAGAGTAGTGCTGCCATTTCTAAAGCCCAGTATTTACATCTTGCACTGCCTCTGTCCCTCACCAAAAAAAAGGAAAAAAGGCAAAAAAAAAGCATAGCTTATTTATTTCTGCAAACAATATATATTCATGGATTTCCTCCTGTTTTCTTCTAGGTCTTCCATTAGGGACAAATAAATAAATAAACAAATCTTGTTGTCTGGGGACATCCAGGCCAAGCTTCCAGCAGTTCTGTACCACAGCTGATATGGTTCTTGCTGATATATTTAGAATTTTGGCTTAGACAGAAGTGTGCACAGCCCTTCCTGAGAGCTCCTCCTCCCTTTGCAACCACCCGTGGGGTGGAGGGGGGCTCTGCAGGTCCCACTGGAGGATTACAAGGACAAGCCCTAGCAAGGCAGCTTAACGCCTTTCCCAACTAAACTGGTTTTTGAGCGTTGTTAGAGGTAAAAGTAGAGAAAATGAGAAAGCAAGACCATGAGTTGATTTTTTCAGTTAAAGCTTTGATTTCCTTGATCGCGGAAGGAGAGCATCTCCTCTCCCTCACACATGGCAGCTTGCTCACCCACTCAGTGTTGAGGTGCCGGGGCCTGGCTGAGGGACGTGTGACACTGGCAGCATCTCGGTGCTCTGGGCGGGAGCTGTCCTCAGGGTGAATGGAAACCTGTGGCCCAAACTCTCTGCTCCTCATCTACACCACAAAGCTTGTTTGCATCACCCTACAGACCCCCGAGCCCTTCCAGGGGAATAAATGCACAAAGCCAGAAGCAGCACCCACTGCTCAGTGCCTCCGCTTCTCCCATCGCTGGGCATTTCGGATCAATCACAACACGGAGTTTGGTGCAGGGACTTTCTGTGCAGCGCTTCCCCTTGTGTGCAACCACTGGGCACACCATTCCCGCTACTGCAGCTCCTCATAGCTAAATCATAGAATCCTAGACTGGCCTAGGCTGGAAGGGACCTCAGAGATCATCTAGTCCAACCTCCCTGTCATGGGCAGGGACGCCTCTCAACTAGATCAGGCTACTCAAGGCTCCGTCCAACCTGGCCTTGAACACCTCCAGGGAGGGGGCAGCCACAGCATCTCTGGGCAATTTATTCCAAAGTCTTACTGCCCTCGTACTGAAGAATTTCTTCCTAAGGTCCAATCTAAATCTATTCTCCTTCAACTTAAACCCATTTCCCCTTGTCCTGTTGCTGGACACTCTTGTAAAAAGTCCCTCCCCAGCCTTCCTGTAGGTTCCCTTCAGGTATTGGAAGGCAGCTCTTAGGTCCCCCCCGAGGTTTCTCTTTTCCAGACCGAACAACCCCCGCTGCCGC
>NW_009733642.1:66273-85610 GCF_000703405.1 Apaloderma vittatum
CTCCAACAGATCCACGTCCCTCTTATGGTGGGGCACCAGAACTGGATGTAGTATTCAAGGTGGGGTCTCATAAGAGCAGAGTAAAGGGGGAGAATCCCCTCTCTTGACCTGCTGACCATGCTTCTCTTGATACATCCCCCTCTCCTTTCAGGCTGGTGCAATTAGCTCAGACTTATTTACTGGCTGTGCAGATGGGAGGCTGGGATGCTCATGGTGAGAAATGTCGTGAGCAGCGCAGCGGCCGCTTGTGCTGCAGAGCCCAGTTCTGAGCTGGAAATCAGCACCGGCGCACAGGAAAGGCCATGATGCTCACTGTTTTCTTGTTGCAGAGGTGAAAATGAGTGAAAGAGCAGACGAGGTGAAGACAGATTGAGAGACGACAGGGAACAGGAGGTGAGGAAGGAGCCGTCGTGCCGCTGGCGGGCTCCTTACCTCAACAACAAAAGAAACCTTCAAGCTGAAGCTCTGCCCCTCTCCTCTGCAGCCTGGGGTTTGGGAGGCAGTCCCTTCCTATAGTTGCAGTGGTGTAACTGGGATGTATCCTCATCAAAAACAGCAGAATAGAGTCATAGGTTCAACAACCTCTGAGTTGGTTGTGGTTACAATGTGAACACAACCTACATGGTTATAATGTGAACACAACCTATATGGTTATAATGTGAACACAACATATATGATTATAATCTGAACACAATCTATATGGTTATAATGTGAACACAACCTACATGGTTATAATGTGAACACAACCTACATGGTTATAATGTGAACACAACCTATATGGTTATAATATGAACACAACCTATATGGTTATAATGTGAACACAACATATATGATTATAATCTGAACACAATCTATATGGTTATAATGTGAACACAACCTATATGGTTATAATGTGAACACAACCTACATGGTTATAATGCAAACACAACCTATATGGTTATAATATGAACACAACCTATATGGTTATAATGTGAACACAACCTATATGATTATAATCTGAACACAATCTATATGGTTATAATGTAAACACAACCTACATGGTTATAATGTGAACACAATCTATATGGTTATAATGCAAACACAACCTATATGGTTATAATGCAAACACAACCTATATGGTTGTAATGCAAATAAAACCTATATGGTTATAGCGTAAACACAACCACAGTTTAGTCCCAGGAGGTTTCTGTCATAGACCCACAGACCCTGCCTTAAGTCGCTTCAAACTTCCCGGTGCCTCGATGTAACTGTGATGGAAATGAAGTGTGTCTGCCACAGATGGAGCCAGAAAGCTAAATAATCATCTGGTGCCTTGCAGCAAAACTCTGCTGCCGTGAAAGCAGCCAGGTTCCTGCCGTGCTGTAAAACAGAGAGAAGAGCCTGTGCTTCACCTGCCTCCTCCATCGCCCTCCGCTCAGCCTCGCCGTAAAGGAACTCCCTAAATCCCAGCGTGGATTCACACCGTCACGGCGTCGTCTGTGGGAAGGCATTTGTCTAGATTAAGTCTTTTAAAAATAATGGTGATGAAGGTATATGCGTTAAACAAGGGAAATCTTAATTGGCCTAACCAAACCATTTGCTAAATTCCTTAGCAGATATAACAGCGTATATGGGACAGAAATAAGTACATGAAGTTTACTGTAACGTAAGAAAATGAATACAGTGGAGTAACGAAAGCAATTAATCTTGTATTATACTAGCTACTAAATTTAAAGTGTGCAGAGAGGAGATAATAAACTGTTTTAGCGTCAAGAGTCCTTATGAGACACTCCTGAAGTGAGGCTGTGATGAACCAAGCATTTTGTTATATATTTGAGAATTCTGAAAGCGATGCGTTGGGTGGTCTTAACGCTGCTGCCAAGGTTGAAGCGATATGAGTGTAATCTTAAACAGTAGAATGAGGTCTCGCGAAGTGTATCGTACGGGATGCAAGACTGCATAGGTAATAAATTAGTATGTAAATTGGGGTAATTTTAGGAGATAAAAGGGCATATTCGAGGGGTGTGCTCTGAGAGCTGTTCTCCCAAGATAAGGTCACCGACAACCACCATGGTTCTCTTGCTGTCAAATCAGCCTGTAACAGAAGTTACCACAGATTTTGCTCCGTTAGAATAGTTATGTGTTCCAAAGTACAGCTGGTACTGAACTGGTGTCCTGTCTGCCCTATTTTTATTGCTTTTATTCCAAAAAATCTAATAATTTTCATGTGACTGTTGAGAAGACATGGTATTGAACTGGCCCATGTTTTCCACCAGCCAACAAAGGAAGAGGTTACGCTCCAGAATGACCCAGGTACTTGCATTTAGGAATTTTCATGAAGTAAAAAAAAAAAAATTTAAAACAACAATAGCAAAAAAAAAACCCAACAACAAAACCACTTTTCTTTCCAAACAAAGAACCTGGCTGCATCTCCCTTGTTGGGCTGGCGCACAACGTGTTGTCTGCAGAGGGAAGTCCAAACGAGGTGCCGTGATGAGATTTCCAGCTCTGCGCCATCGGAAGGCACGAATCTCATTTGCAGGCTGTCAGTTACAGAGCTCGAACCTTCTCGAGGCTACACAACGGTGCTAACAAGTGGAGGGGGGCAAAGTAGAGAAGGCAGCATTCTCTCGTGGAAAAGGAATCCCCAAAAACCTGCCTATATAGAGCAGCTTGAGCCAATACTCCCAGGGTGAGGAACCTATTTAGGGCTGCTCCCTAAAGCATTTAATCTTGCCTTTGATCACTTCTGTATCCAGCTACAGTTAGAACACAGTACTAATGAAAAGGCAAGATAAAGGTGAAAATAAATGACTACAGAAACTAGGAAAGTTGGGTGGTTTGGTTTTTTTTGGTAAGAATAGGACCTTTTTCATCTGATGTGAGGTTAAGCCAAAGCACTTGCCCCATCACAGGTAAAAAAATAAATATAAAAATAAATTAGTTCTGTACTGCTGTAACAGATTATCTCCTGCAAATATCTCCATCACTTCTCTGCTATTCCCCAGAGCTTAAGTGACTGCTAGGACTAACTGCAGGATCTATTTAAGAGCTAGTTAGGACAGGTGAATCCCATTCTCTGCAGATATAATTAATTCCACCTTTAATTAAGCTGCTTCTGATCTTCTAGGACATCAAAAATTCTCTACACAGTAATCTCATATGCTTTAACTTTTCTATTTCTGCCAACGCATCTGCTAAATGAGGAAAGAGAAACAACAGCAATTCTGCAAAACATCAAGGATTTGGTATGGTAAAATTATTCTTTACTACTTTATTTTGGGATTTCCTTCTTAGAATTCTACCTGCAACCAGGAGGCCTGACTGGAAACAAATCCTCCTGTTTCATTTTTCTTTACATGGGCAAATGAGCTACATTTATTTCCCAACTTTTTAACAGGCTAATTTAGTTTTGGAGAAAGTTCATGTTGTTTCTTTGTATTATTCTAAAGAAGAGTGCCAGCCTTTAATTTCCTCATTTTAAAGCCTAACATTGTGTAGCCAATATGATTGTTACCTTGGAGTAGGTTTCTCTGTTATTCCCCACAGCTGCGAAAGAACGTTATAGATATGAAATTGTTCTGGGCAGGAGCTGGGAAAGAAAAGCTGGCCAGGAATATGAATTACTTTTCCTTTCATTCGTATTGAGTTTGCAGTTATTCTGGCATAAAACTAGAGTAAAACCACCCTCAGCAGAGGATTTACACCAATGACTTAAGTGGGGTTGCTTTGTGTTCACAAGCCTGGATTCAGTGAGGATAGAAGAACACTGATAAAAGGACACCAATAAAAACAAGCAGAATCTGGCTCCTCAGAAGCACCTTTAAACAAGTTGGAGCCTCGGGTCCCAGCTCTGTGCAGCAAACAAGGCGACCCTGAGGCCAGCAAGGAGAGCAAAGGCTGAAATATCGCCCTGGGGAGGAGCTATTGCCCATGGACCTGTGATGGTGGGAAACCACTGCCCTGGCTGAGGCCAAGGCTTCTCTCTGCACACATATAATGTGGTTTTCTAATCCTCAATCTGAGAGTGTCCGTAAGGCTTTCCAGGAGTGTCCTCTCCTTGGGTTTTGGAAAGCAGTTTCCACACGAGTGGCCCCTTGACTACGGACAGGTCAAGGATTCCCTGTGTTCACACGCCGGCTCTTTGCCTTGGCAGAGGTAGAGCTCACAGAGCAGATGCTCTGCTGACTCACACAGGTGTAAATAAGGATTTCCTCCAAGAAAAGCTGCACGTTACACCTACCCACCTTGCTGGAACTGGTGGAGTCGCTGCTGATTCACGCTGGGAAAATTTTTCTCCGTGACTCCAACCGCTGGACCACACTGTCCACTCCCTTCCCCTCTCCATAATTCGTAACACGCTTGTAAGGACAATATATGCTTTCTTCCCCATGACACTGTGACAAATACGCATCCAGGGTGTTTCAGTACCTAACCAGTGCCAGCACAGACATGCTCTGGTGGGCTCACATCTCAAAGAGTTGGTCCATGCAGACAGAAAAAGCCCTTGCCCAGGGATCCTGAGGCACTATCCCAAAATAGAGGCAGTCAAACACATCGATAACAACAGGAGAATCACTTTAAGGAGTTATCTCCAATCTGAAGTCTAGTAGTCCAAACCATGGGGGACAGAAAAAAAAAAATCCTGTTTATACATGACACAGCTGGTTTAGAGAAAAAAAATCCTTTTCCCCTGCAATAACTTGTATCCAAAATTTAAAGACAAGTTTGCCAAACTTTTCGCTTCGCATCGTTCACTGTATCCAGCAGCGAAGGGAACAGACGTAAAAGCCGGATTGTGATGCCAAGTGTTGGTTAAATCCAGACCCCTCCTCAGGTGCAAAGGGGACCTCAAAGCAGACGTATTGCCAGAACGCAATTCCTCTGAGACTCTTCAGCTGAATTTCAAAGGCACAAAAGAAAACTTGGAAATGAGTGTAACGTTTTGGACAGCTACCAGAATCAAAAGAAACTCCCAGCTGATAGGGTTCCTCTATAGCTACTATCAAACACATGTAGCTGCTGCCCACATAGTGCTTTTAAAATCCGTGAGAACGGCAAATGAATATGCAAAGAATGTGTCTTTTTGTGTGTCATAGAAATTTCCCATTGAGACCTAGGCCATCCAGACTGTATCCATATAAAATAGATGAAGTCGTCAGTGAATTTAATGGAATCTCTGCTCTTTCCTCCTACTGGGCTGCATAAAACTCTGCTTAGTTCATTTTTTCTTGGGGTGTAGAAAGGAGAGGAAGTGGTTGCTTTGTATTTTGTTCTGTTAGTACTCTGTGTTGCTTGAGAAGAATAGTTGGGTGATTGCGAAATGTTTTCAGCTGTTTTTCTCCTTTTCCCTTCACTGAAATCTTAAAAATATCCAATCAGCTCTATAGTTCAACAGTGACATGGAGAAGCTACCACAGAAATTTCTTTCACACATTTTAAAGAACTTTCGATCAAAATTTTAAAACTATCATCGTTCCACTTACGGTGATGAAACTCCCTGTGATAATTATGGTTGGGGTTTTTAACCCAAGGTTTCTTGCAATGAAGTATTGCTTTTATTTCTTTTTCCACATCTGCTGTCTAGCTGAGACATGTGTCTAAAGGTGACAGGCTCACCTTGCCTCCCTCCAGCTGGAGTTTGTCTGAGCAGGACCTGTCCCAAGACTCACCACCACAATATTTTCTTCCATATTTACATTCCCATTTTAGGTGAACGCATCCAAATTAATAGTTTTGCGGGCAGCGAAGCATCTTGCCTCTTGAAATGAGTGCCGGGGACAGCCTTAATCCTCCTAATTGGTGTGGAACGTACTCAGCGGGGTCAGTGCTCCCCAGCCCAGGGAGGGTGGCACTTTCAGCCATTTCACTAAACCTGAGTTTCCTTGCAGGATTTTGCGGTGGGGCATTGATGTCAGTTACAGAATAGAGAAGGGTGTGATTCAAGGTGAGGGTCTTCTGCAAGGAGAACAAAGAAGGGCTCTTTGTGCAAAACACAGATCTCCAACCACTCTATTCAAAAGCAATTCAAAATCCCATTCAAAGACCTCATTAACTCAGTGGGAGCCTGGTCTGACCAAGAATTTTAAGCTTAGACCTTTAATAAGGACAGTCACAAGGGGACAGAGACAGCAGGATATATTCCATTTGTTTCTAACCAGAATGAAATTAATCTCCATGCAGAAAATCAGCTTAAGGACTCTACCCTACTTAAATTCCTGCAAGGCCTCTGTAGTTCACTTGAGTAATCATTGATTGGATTCTTAAGAGATACAGAGAAGCTCCAGCTAATTACAGTACATCTGTGAATAACTGCATTTTTGGTCCTTAGGCAGTTCTGAAATTTGGAAGTAAAAAAAAATCAACCTGAGAGTATTAAAAAATGTGGTGTTTTGAAAAATAAGTCTGTCAAAATCTGGTCAAGTGAAACATTATGATCTGATTGCTACAGGCTTTTTTTTATCATATATAACACTGAAACATATTTTGAGGTCAAATGGTTTCTCAACCTGAGAAAGTGAAAAGTTTCATTTTGAAAATGGCAAAACAAAATGTTCCCATTTGTATATTAAAATTTGTAGAGGGAGGATTTTTTTTAAAAAAAATCTCTGCAAAGTTTCTATATATCTGTGTAGGACTCCAGCTGATCCGCATCTGAGTTTTGGGGTTCAGAAGCTTGGCTCAGAGTTCAACTTTCTCTAGCCATGACACCGAGTCCTTTTCCTCTGCTAAAGCTACACATGAAGCACCTGCACAAGAGGGTCTGTCTCTATAGACAGTTACAGTGGATAGATATGGAGAAAATGGATTGTTCTCATCTTGGCAGAAAAGATGAATGTTTGCGTGATCTATGAACACAAACTGCAGCAATATTTTAAAAACAATGGAACTGAGAACAGTCACAAGAAAAGACCATTTGCAACCCGGTAAGATTGATGCTTCCTTTCAGGAATGGGAGAAAAAACACTGGAAAGATTTCTCTCTACTGTTTTAAAAATGCTCCCAACCCTATCCCAAGCCAGCTGAGCTAACAAACCGATCAGTTGTCCTACGGTGACATCAAGAGGCCACTGCTGTGCTGGAGACACGAGTGCTCTGCAGAGCTCATGGTCTCTCAGGAGCAGGCAGGAGACTGAGGAGAGCAGGAACTTCCTCAAGGGCATCACTGCCGTCCAAGCACAGCTGAGATATGACCCAGATCCTAACCCTGAACTGCCCAGCACACGCTGCTTTGCCTGTGTGAGGCAGATTTTTGAGGCTACGGAACGAGCTGCAGAGCCGAGATGGGTTTTTGCTGACGGAATCACCCAAGAGCTGCAATTTACTGGGTACCCCAGGGGGTGATTCGTGACCTGCTGTGGGGTACCCACCTGAGAGCAGCCTGCAAGGCTGGCATTAGCGTGGTCTGGGCTCCAGACCAGGTGAAGCAGAGCAGGGGTCTCGCAACCTCAGAGAAATGCCTTCATGTGGAGCTTTCTGAGCAAAACTGGAAGGTGTTGCTCCTATGCAACAGCCACCAAATTGTTTCTTCTTGCTGTCCCTCTTCGGCACCTCTCCATCCCTCCAAGCTCTCGGCACAGGGCACACAAGCTGCACCACGCAAACATACTCTTTGCTGGAGCACTGCTAAACCTCTCGTGCCAAAGCATGGTGACATCCTTCCTCCTGCATGCCCTGGGATGCAGGAAAGGATCTGGCTGTCTAGTTGAAGATGTCCCTGCTCACTGCAGGGGGGTTCCACTAGATGACCTTTAAAGGTCCATTCCATCCCAAAACATGCTACGATTCTGTAATTCTAGCTTGGGAAATCCCTTGAACGGGTGACATTCCCAAACACAGCTGGGATTTGCAGTGCATCAGCATAGGCTGTGTGCACCTCCTCCCCATCGTGCTTTTTGCAAGGTAGTTTTAGGGACAGGCCACCTGTTTCAGGGACAGCACCAGCACGGTATTCGAGTCCCAACTCCTCCTAAGTGAGCTTGTCCCTTCTCTCGTGCTGTCTCAAAAGCTTCCCTTGACAGGTTTTCCGCTGACTTCCAAAGGTTCATATTCTGCTATAGCACCAGTCCCACAAACTGGAAATAAGAGCAGTTAAATTTTACTGAGATGCTCATGTTTAAACCAGCAAAATGTTCCTTTCCAATCAAGACAAAGGGAGCCTTATGGTCCACATTTGCCCTTATTTCTTACACCTCCTTCATCAGCGTGGCTGACTCCTAGAAATTCTCTGCTTTCCTGAGCTTGGTTTAGACTCCAGTTGACTTTCACGGTGCTGAGGAGGCTTCACTCTGCTGTACAAATTGGCCGTGTTTTCCTACATTTCTTGGCTATTGTTGTTGGCCCTGGCTGGTTTGTTTAAAAAAACATATTCAGCGTTTCTCGATCTGCTGCAGTCAGTTTGGGTGGAAAGATTGAGAGTGGGTGAAGGAGCAAAAGCAGCCTCCGTACAGGCTGTATGTACATGTAAATATTTGAAAGGTCATTCAGTTATTCATACAGTATGTTCTGCCAAGCTTTGTGCAGAAAATGCTCACCTTTTTTACGGTGTCTCCTAATAAATCTTTTGGGGTTTGCAAATGGAGCAGCAGGCGGTCCTGCTCCCTTTCGCAGCTAAATAATCCATTGTTTGCTTGTTTGTTTGTTTCCTGAGCACATCAGGCCTAGGAACAAAAACATCATTAGCGGGAGGCAACTGCAGATGGTTACAGTGAGCGACGAGGGCAGGTTATGAACAAACCTGGGGATGAAAAAGGCAAAAGGGATTTTTATATGGTGACTGGGTTCCAGAAATATGTTGTTTTCCTCTTGTGGTAAGCAGCAACCCACTAATTGGGCAAATCTGCCGCAGTTCGCTGTGGGCAGGGTCCGGGTCCAAACTGTGGAACGGGACTCTCTGCCCTCAAATAAGGTAAGTTCGGCTCTGGATGTGAATTGCTCTTGTGGAGTGTGCCTCTCTCTCCTGGCCTGACCCGATCCTGGGCTGGCCTCTGTGCTGGCAGAGGACCAGCACCCTCAGTCCTTTGGAGTCCAGTGGACGCTCACGACTACGTGTGCTGATGCTCTGGGAGTCTGGAGACACGTTGTTCCAGCAGCACGTTGCTGGTGCTTGTGCCTGCACGTAGGTGGAAGCCTCGTGTCTCAGCCACCTCTCAAGCAGAGCCTCCCAAAGCTGCAGGAGCTCTGAGGCAGGGGCGTTGTAGGACACACCTCAAAGTCTTTGTGTACCCCCTTTGTCCCGGCCTTGGAGGCTCTCTGGGTCAGGTCTCCTCATGAGGTGGAGGCATCTCAGCTGCTGTTGCAAAGGGGAGTCCTCTCAGCCAACAAGCTATTTATGAGCAAGGTATCAAACTGATCAGCCAGGCAACTACATTCAGGAGAGGGAATCATCCCGTGGATATCAGATTGGACACCCAGGGTGGGATTTAGCTCCGGGGTGAGAAGCAGCGTTTTGGTGTTAAATGGCGATCTCTCTGTGTGCTGACGGTGGGAGCTCTTACGAGAAGTAACGGAGATGTGACCCCTAGAGCCAGCAGGAGGGTGGAGCTGGTGTCTTGTCAGTGTGTGCTCTGAAGTGACCTGAACAGCTTCCAGTTTCCACCATTGGGCCAGATCTTCACACACTGTGTTGACAATTTAGATACCTGGCGCACAAGTAGACACTTAAATTTAAGTGTCCTAATGGGGAGTTGGATCCCATATTTAATTTTATAATGCTAGGTCAAGGTGGGAGGGATCTCTTCACTAACCATTCATATGAATGACAATTAAACAGAAGTAGTAGTTTATTAATTTATCCTTGCTGGTGACTATTCAGATTCAGCTGCTGCCTTATTTAAAACTAAAGGACGGGCTTGTTCTTGCATAGCTCTGTGAGTAAAAGCCAACCCAGCAGCTTCGTTTATCCAGCTGAATGAAAACAATAGTCTTTTACCTCTGTGAGCACTTAAATATACTCAGGATTATTATTTTTTATGTCTAAGTAAAGCAGAAGGCATGTAAAGTAATATATAAAATATAGTAAGGTATATCTAGAGGGAGGCTGTATGGACATCAAGCATAGCAAATCTGATATAAAATATAATGAAAGAATAAAGCAGGTAACAGGGCAGATATAAATCCTGGTGCGATGAATAAAGCATGTCACATAGTGGCGATAAAAAAGGGAGCAAATGGCAAAACACACATCAGCATAGACATAAAGCATAATGAACTGATGGATGAAAGTCACATTAATGAATAGATTGCTGTTGTCACTCAGAATAAGCAAAACGATCATTTTGTCTTCTGAGCCCTTGGAGAGCTTCTGGCTACAGATGACTATGGGGAGGGCTTTCTGGTTTTCTTAGAAGCTAATAATATCTGACACCTGCAAATACCTTTCGCTGAATATTTTCATCAGGTCTCAAAATCTGGCAGGTTGAAAATCTTTGTTGTTTGGCTTAGTGAGGGTTTGGGGAGAGAAGGCATGGGCTGGCGACCTAGGAGGAAGACAGGCCAGCATGGCTTGCACATCTCAGGGGAAGGAGGCTGGGAATATTGTGAAATCCAGCTGTACTGCTCTTGCCATGGCCCCATCTATAGCCATGCTGCCACAGTACTCACTCGTAAAATATGAGTTCCCCAAATATTCCTGGTGAAACACAGTCTGCTCAATAAGACCTGAGTAGAAAAGCATAAACAGGCTTTTTTTTAAATCATGGTGGTGTCATTCATACGTTCTATTTTAACTGGTCCCTAATGCAAGGTTTCACCATCTTATCATGTTTGGAGACAGGAGGCTTCATGGAAGAAACAGAGGAACCCAAGTAACTGAGTTTAAAGAGCAGGAAACACTCCCCTGCATGACCAGAGCTGCAGTGGGATTCAGTGGGGAGCTGAGATGTTAACAAAGGACTCACTTGCAAAATTCTCTGATCAAGGAGTACTGTTGCCTATGAGCACCCTTCACCTTGATCCAAGGCAGGACCCCATGACACAAGATCTCTGGTCACAGCCTACAAACAGGTGCAAATTTTCATGACCTGATGGTTTCTGGAGAAAGCCCTACATGTTCCCCTGCCCCCCAAATAAACTTCTATCTGCAACACTGCAAGAGGCAGCAACGACTCAGTGGCTGCACATCTCGCTTCTGTTGCATCCTTCCCTTGCTGCATCTTTACAAACCTGCTTTTGCAAACAGGTTCGAAAGGAAAGAGCGTCTAGTTTAATTAGTAGACTCTACGAACAGAAGTAATTTGTCGGCCACTTAACCAAACTCTCCTTTTTTCCTGGCAGCAGCAGATGCCTGAGCCCAACTGGTTTGCAACAGGAATTTGCGGTAGCAGACCCAATGCCAGGCTCTGCCGGAGATTTATTGCCCAGCTGGCACGCGGCACTTCTCATTAAGGCTCTCACATTGTTGTTTGGCTTCTTCTGAAGTGCAAATACACGAAGCAATGCTTTGGAGGAAGCCAATTAGGAAGGACAGAAACAACATTTCCCACTGGCTGGGGCCAGACCCAGGACTAAGCGGGATCAGGGCTGCATGGAAATTGGGAGCCTGGTACAGGGAGGGTGTTGAAGGTTTCTGTGCAGGCAGCTTAAGCACAAGTCTGCTCTGTTGTAGGCTGGTTGTTTCTCTGGGAAAAGCTTCTTAATTTCCTTGTGCTTGGTTTCCTCACCTGTGAAGTCAGCACCGGCTTTTTTGACTAAAAGCTTTGTCTTCCTAACCCGACCTCTTGCTTGCAGGATTCTCGCTTCTTCCATAATTGTCTTTATATAGAACAGTGCCTGCTTGAAACAATGTCTGAATTAGGTGTAAAGATTTAGACAGGGAGCATATGGCTGTGTTAATATCCTTCTGAGCAACGCGGGCGCATTTGCAGCTCTGATTCATTCGCGGTGGCTGTCCTACGCTCTGGTTCTCCCCTGCTCTCATCGAGGAGCAGCACACGCGAGCCCAGGAAGCTTTTCGCTGCTGCAGGTGGGCGGGAGAGAGGCACGTGGCTTGTTTCAGCCTCTCCTCATGCCTCCTCTGAAGGAGATGCCTTGATGGGAGATGCTTTCTGATCGCAGGAGGCTGCGAATCGAGACGAAGGATGAGACTCCTCAAACATGAGGTCCCACCTGGGATTGTTTCCAGGAAGGAGTCAGGGGCAAGGCTCTGCAAAATGTGTAAAGTATGTGTCCGTAACTCCAGGAAAAATGCAAGGCTGTGTTCCTTTAGAGCAGGCTGACTTCCTACAACGCCGATCTTTCAGCAACAGTCTGGGTGTCTGAAGAGGCTGGTATGCAGACCACTGAAAGGGGCCACTCAGGGTAATGCTGTGAGCCAAGTATGCAGTGGCATTTGGGACTACGTGAAGCCAATGGCCCAGCCTGGGCCACACTTGCTATTTGTTTTTACACGTTGTGAGCTAAGTTTGGGTATGGTATGCTCAAAGGCACAAGCAAGCCTCTGTCTGGCTCAAAAAGTAGAGGAGGCGATTGCAAAGGTAAAGTACACTTTGCAAGCAAAGACAGGTTCAGATTATGAACCAGCTTTTCATATTAGCAGGAAATACTTGATCCTCCTACACCTTCGTTCAGTTGGGCCCACAAAATGGCTTTGAGGGGAGACAGCCCCCAAAGCATATATGTTTCATGTGGAGAAGGTAGAGCAAAGCCTGTATTTGCAACCGATTTGTAAATGAGAGATGCTTAAACAGATCAGTTTTAAAACCAAGTATTATTTTTAACCCCATTTCCCCAAAGATGCTCCAGATATTATTGTGGTTTGGAGTAGCTCTAGTTGCCCCAGGGGTGCTGATAGATGCAGGACTTGATGTTTGTGCTGCCTTCAGTCCTCATCTATGGTTTTGTGCTTTCTCTGAGTGTGAAGACTTCAATATTATATTGTACTGTGGATCTACCACTGAATCTTTGCTGTCAGATTTGCCTCATTATTCTCCCACTTCTTCCTCTCTCCACCTGAGGGTTTCATGGATGCTTGGAAGCAGGAGTTCTGAAAAACTGGGGTAAAGTCTATACTCGTAATACAGCTTGGAATTAAAGAAAAAAAGAAAACCTGCCTGTATGTACTCATAACATTGCACCACTGCGTGTAGAGGAGGGGAAAAAAAATAAAAGAGTCTTGTGACAGGTAATATTCAAGTAAACCTGCCTCTCCCCATTTCCAGAGCAGCAAGACTTTGCTTTTCTGGGTGACGTTGATGCAGGAGGCAGAAGTTGTGATGTCTACTAGAGATGCAGTTTGCCAGCATGATCTGCATCTCTAGTAGGGGGGCTTTCTGGCTGTATCCTCATGGACCAGACTTAAATTAATGATGCTGTAGGTGTCTGCTGCCTCAGTGTTGAGCACCTGTGGAGGTCTGGAGGGTCGGTGACCATTTGGTGCTGTGCTCATTGCAGGCTGCACGGTGGAGACACACAGGGGACAGAGCAGTCTCTCTTGGGAGAAGTTTTTAGGCTTGGGAGCTAATACTGGGCCTTTGCACTCGTTCAGCTCGCACTGTGACCACAGAAAGGCAAAGTTTTTGCAGAGCTATGAATATCATGGAGGCTGTGGTTGGCGTGAGGGTTCCGAGGCAGACGGCACCATCCTGCTCTGCTCATAACCCAGGACAGAATCATAGAATGTGTTGGGCTGGAAGGGACCTTTAAAGGTTATCTAGTCCAACCTCCCAAAGGGAAAAGGGAATGTGGAAGAAATGCCTCCTGTCCTAGGCAATGGGCAGGTCAGTGTGCAATTTAGACTAGACAGCAAGGTCCTGATGTCTGGACAAGCCCTAATCTCACCTAAAACTGGGGAAATTAAAACAGTAGGCAAGACTGGTGGTGCACTGGTTTTCCTGATGTTAATAAACAAAGAAGAAAGAAAAGAAAGAAAGGAAGAAAGAAAGTAAGAAAGGAAGAGAAAGAAAGAAAAAGAAAGAAAGAAAGAAAGAAAGAAGGAAAGAAAGAAAGAAAGAAAGAAAGAAAGAAAGAAAGAAAGAAAGAAAGAAAAAGAGAGAAAAAGAGAGAAAAAGAAAGAAATATAGATTAGATAGGTAGATCGATCGATAGATAGATAGATAGATAGATATGGCTTTCAAACTAATAAGAGATTATATCTTAGAGGCTCAGTCCAAACCCTTCATCACTGTGATAAGGCATGACAAAATATTTACATCTATAAATAAACAGAAACTGTCTGGAAGGAGCATTTCCCAGCTGCTGCCACGGATTTGCCTTTGCATGTGAAGACAGGGAGCTGCAGGAGGTCTCTTGTAACAGGACACCCACACCTATACTCTGTAGGAGCTACTTTATTTCCTACCCTAAAAAGAGGTAGAATCTGTAAAAATTCATACTGGGGAGGAATCAGACCAAACTTACTTCAAATTTACTCTACGTATAAAATGTATCTTTGAAGTCTGGAGCTGTTCAGAAGCCAAGCATTTTTGAGTGGATTGCAGAAATACGACTTACAATGATTCCATCTTTCGCCAAACCTATATTTCAGCTTCTATAAATCTCATATTTGCCTTGCAAGGAAGTCTCTCCTTATACACTGCAAATCCACAGGCACTGGTTGCCTTCCCAGCTCTCTTCTGTTCAACAGTGTGGCCATGAACTGGGACATTTCTGCACACCATTCTCAGTTTCCCACCTGTAGAAAAGGGTGGAAAGCTGTGTAGAAGGAAATCACACCTCTCTAGCTTTACTGTGGGCTCAGCAGTGTGGGCTCAGCTGGGTTTGCAAGGGAATTTTCAACTGCAGTTGAAGCCATGGACTTGGACT
This sequence comes from Apaloderma vittatum, assembly GCF_000703405.1. Taxonomy (NCBI): domain Eukaryota; kingdom Metazoa; phylum Chordata; class Aves; order Trogoniformes; family Trogonidae; genus Apaloderma; species Apaloderma vittatum. The sequence continues at coordinate 81,013 of NW_009733642.1, forward strand.
GACATAAAACACATCAAACTGACCACTCAGGGCTGACTCAAAACTGACTCAACTTCCACTCTCTCCTAGGACACTCAGCTTTTTGGTTTTGCATTTAAGCATTTCCATTGATCCTACAGCTCTGACTTGGAGCTGGTCCCCAGGGCTACCCTGAGGTTGCTTTCAGCCTCCTGCCAACCACTGGGCAGGAGTTGTACCGTTGTCAGCAGCCTTTTGAAGAATATGGGTCCATCTTCTTCTCCAGCTTGTTATGAGACTGGCTAGAATGCAGCGTAATCGCCAAACAGCCCCGAACCAAAGAGAATCCTTTCCTTCTTCCTCTTCTTGCTCCTTCTTCTTGCTCTTAGCTCTTGTTTGTAAACAGTTTCCCACAAATGCAAGGCTGAAAAACACAGAGGCATCCTTAAAGGGAGAAGGAAAAAAAATCAGGAGAGAGAATCATGTGATTTCAAAGCCTGGGACTTAAGTAATAAACTGTTAGATTTGGTGAGATTCCAAAGAAAACCATGGGAATATCCAAGAGGACTCAACAGCGCTGACCCTGCCCTGAAATATCTTTGTGCTGCAGAGACCTCTGGCTCTGGAGGGGACCTAAAGGCATGACCAATCTTCGTTTATAGACCATGTGATTTAAATTTTAAGTTGACCTTATCTCAGATGCCGTGTCTCCAGGCGTGCTCAGCTACTTGCATTTCATACTGCTGCTGTCCAAAACTCCTGACTTTCTCTAAAAACGCGTCATGTGGAACTTCCATGGCACTTGAGAGCATCCACGCAGCCAGACGGAAGTTTTCCAGCACACCTCCCATAACACAGCTGGACGGGTGATACTCTGTACAGATCTGGAGGGCTATGGAACAGCTATTTCCTGGCACTGAGGTGGAATTTGGGCATTTAGCCTCGTAACAATCAAGAAAACCCTCCTACCTAAAGCACTGTAGGGCCCTGCTGATATGCTGCCTAAGAATGCTCCTGCAAGCACAAAACAACAAACCCAGTGGGTGCATTTGGGATGCTGAAACCAGGTGTTTCCCCTGAGGCCTTTGGGTTTGAGTGTGCCCAATCCTCTGTTACATTTACCTGCATTTACCTGTTGGAGAGCTGTCACCCTGCTGTGACACACCAGAGCTTTTCCAGGAACCCAGAAGCTCAGGTCAGTCTGCTCCACAGAAGGCCTGAAGCATGACTTCTCTGTCCCATAGGGCAGGAAAAGAAAAGAAAAAAAATGTTGATTTATGAGAATGGTTATAAATATACACTGAAGAGCACATTTCAGTAAGTTCAGGGGCAAGCGTTCTGACATCCTGCACAGAGGCTAAGTCACCAGGCTCAGATCTCTCTGTTGCTTTTCTTTTGCTGATTAACATAAATCACATCAGCTGTCCCAGGAATGAGGAGCATACCTGCAGATCCCCCAGCTAGCAGCCCTGACACTCGGAGTCACACCATCCTCCTGGTCCCAGAGTCCAGGGCTGCTCGAACATCAGCTCCCAGAAGCGCTTCCATGGAACGGTGACTCTGCTGGCAAGGAACGAGCTGCTTCAAACTGAGGAACTTGGATGCTTCACTGCAAAAACAGCAGGTCAAGTTTAAGGTGACATTCTTGGCCCCCTGCTTTTGTTTCTGATGATTTTTGTAGGACAGAGCTGCACCCTGCTTTGAGTCCCTCCTCCCCCCATGGACCTCATTCGCCGGACGCCACCTGCCCGAAGCGGCATTTATGCTTACGTTTGCCATCTGGGATGTGCAAAGCAGTTAAAGATCTGTTAGAAGAGCAACGAAAATTTTTGCTTTCTTTATTATTGAGAAATCAAAGGCCTCATGTGACTTTGTAGATGACTTAACACATTTATAGGCCAGGAAGGAAGTTGGGCTGCTCTGCTCACTTTGCTTTTCAGTGGGGCGGCTGCTGCAGATCGAGACTCATTAACTCACAGCTGTGCAGATGGATCACAAAATGATTGCCCAGACGACCGCCGAGCCCCCCAAATGTTGCTTCTTCAACATCAAGACAGCAACAGTCGCTCTAGGGATCTTCCACATGGTAAGTTACAGCTTGGAAAAGGGGGGACAGGGAAAGGGGGACAAGCAAGCCTTGCAGAAGGTGTGACCATTGCAGATCATGAGGTTTCATGCCTGTCCTGTATTCCCAGGAGAGAAAAAACGATGGTTTAAGACGGATGGACAAAAGAAGAGAAGGTGGGGGCGGGGAGGAGGAGAGGCAGGAAGACATTTCTTGTACTGGGAGGTTTTTTTAACTATTTTTTTTTCCCTGGCTCTACCATTTGGAGCTCATGGGAACTCACTCTGCTTCCTGTTTCTCCTTGAAGCTTAAGACAGGAGCTCTTACCCGTGCAGGGGTGTGTTGCTTCGCCAGGGCTCGGTGCAGCTCCCTGGCCCCGTTGGTTAGAAACTGGGCAGCCCATTGGCAATGGGAGCACTGAAATTATGGGCCACTGGAAGGAGGAGGGAAGCAAGCAAAAGGTGGGTGGGCAAAGCTGCCTCATTTCTCTGTCTACGGCTAGTTGGACGCTCTATGCAGCATTTTGTCTTCCGTTTGCATCCGCGGTTGGGCTCAGCAGCTGGCAAAACTGCTGCGGGGCGGGCGCAGGTGGCAGCAAGCAGAGGGGGCAGAGCCTGGAGGGACGTTGGTTCCACACCACCTGTTTACACAGAGGTGCTTTCAGGGGGCTTTAAGTCGTTCTGAGGATGTGGTTTCTCACACGGTGGAGGCGCTTAAAATAATCCTCTCTGTTGCCCTCGCTGTGCACCGTCACGGGGTTGGGAGCCTGCGGGGTGATAACGGTTAGTGAGGGCTCTTAAACTGCTCCCTGCACAGAGGTGGAGTGAGGGGAGATGTAGCCTGCAAATACGTGCAGGACATGGCAGCTGAGGCGTGGGAAGGACATGCCATGGTCCCCTGCAGCACCAATCTGTTTGCTGAGGCAGCAAGAGCAACCCAAGCTGCCTGAGCAAAGCCCCACTGCGCCATAGCCCCCTCCTCACTCGCACAAAGCCCAGGCAGCGGTCTGACATGATGCTTTAATGGGTTTGGCTTCCACAACGCCATGGCTGCTCACGCTGCTGAAAGACTCAGCCCGTGAAATGGAAGGCAAGAAATCCGGAGAGCAGCTTCATTGCTTTATTTTGGGTAGGAAAGCATCCAGTGAGCGACAGGATTTTATAAATGCTCCAGGAGGCAGCGAGCGAGGGGGCGGCTGTGCTGGACACGGCATCTCTGCACCTCCCTGGCTTGGGGCAGGAGATGGTCGTGTGCCAGCCCAGAGCAGGAGAGCAGAGAGACTTGGGTCTACACCTCATCTTTATGCAATGTAGCTGCCAATATCCTTCCCCTGGCATTACTTGAAAGCCAGGTGCCGTAGCAGCATTTCCATGCCATATTTTAATCATTTGGGGACCTCAGAAACATTGTGAGATTGGTTCAAAGAAACAAAAAATTCTACAAGCTTTTTTGCCTTCTGCTTTCTGAGCATCTGGATTACACTCTGGGCAGGCAACTCCTCTTTGGCCACAAGCTGAAATCTTATCATCTCACTGCTTTAAAGATATTCCTGCATTTCTTGCGCGTTCTCATGACTCCAAGACACAAAAATTGAGATATATCGAAGCTGAGCAGAGCAGCAGAGCACAAGCAATTTCTGACAATTATAACTATGGCCATGGCAGAGGGAGGATCGTGAAATGGGACCCTGGTAAGAAATATAGCCAAGATCTGAAGAGGAGCTGGCAAAATTAAAGGTCTGTGCAAAGGTGGGAAACACAAGACAGGAAACCTCAACACATTTTCTTCAGAGAGCTACAGGCACGCCGAGCGATGTGAGCTATTTGTTATCAGTGGTGAAACAGAGGTACAGAAAAGGAATTTTTTTATCCCTCCCCTGACTGTTAGCAGTAATTCAAACCAGAAATTATGTGTGATACATTTAGTTGTAGTTTGTATCTCATCATAGGTAAATACCAGGATAGGTAAAAACCACTTAGATTCTTAGACCATTTTTAAAACAGACTTGCCCATCACCTGCAGCGTGTCTTAAGCGCATTCACATGAAAGGACTTAGCAGTAATAACTCCACCTAATATTTTAATGAGGACCAAACTCTCACACCACAGTCAAAGCCACTTGCACGTGTCCCCTTTCTGCTCTTCCAGGCATGATTTGGCTTCACCCTGCACCAGGCAGGTCGCAAGCAACATGGACATGGGATCTCACCAGGCTTCTGGAGCACGCTTGTAGTCCCCAGCGCCTTGGCTGCCTGCGTAGGAAGCAGCCCTGTGTCTCTAAATGACAGCTCTTGTGCAGTTCAGCCACCATCCCTGTGACCAGCTGGATGTGGCTGGTGGTCAGGAGGGTTTGGTGTCACCCTCTGAAACTTTGTGGTGCATCACTGCAAAACCAGAATGGTGATTACCATGAGATAGTTTCTTTTACACAGAATCCTTTGAAAAAGAGCGTAGTTTTCTGGGAAGGTTGTCTTGTCTTACTTCTTTGAGAGATAACACAGAACAGCAACCATTTTTTTCCTACTTCTTCTCCACCTTTTCGATAATGTAGCTGCAGCTGGGCGGAGGGAGGGAAA
>NW_009733642.1:85641-87351 GCF_000703405.1 Apaloderma vittatum
TTATAACTTGGAAGTGACTTGGATGATTTGCTGCATCAATACCGTTGGTCTGTATCAGTATAAATTATTGCTGTGGATTCTAGTGATGAATCATAGTGATGCTGAGTGAAACTAATGCCATCAAACACAAGCTCTCAGGCTTTGTGGTGATGTCTTGTCCTCCTATAAATTAGATTTGTCTCACTGCTGATCTCTCCATAGACAGCTGAAATAAATCATGGCCATTATCAAACAAACAAGGAAGGAGAAGCAAGGGACCAGGGAGGGGACAGAGTTGTGTGATTAGCAAAGCCTCGCTGGGTGTTGTGAGGTGACTTTCAAAGGAAGCGCGGAGGAATTTGTCCTCCTGCCCTTCTGCTCCTCAGGCATGAACAGACCTCAAGTTATTTGACATTAGCTTCAAGAACATGACTGGAAGTTGTTTCTGTGCACACAGCGTGGGCAGAAATCCAGCAATTCCTTTGCTGTTAGTCCTTGATCAGAACGAAAGGAGGTCTTAGAAAGTCGCATGTCTCTGCCTTGGCCTGGCCTCAGTTGCAGACGAGCTCTTCTTTTTGGGAGCTCTTCAAGTCAAGGAGCAATCTCACCTCTGGGACCTTCCCCAGGTTCCATCCTCACCTGCGGACAGGACTTGTGCTGGTACAGAGCTTTTCATGAAACTCTGGCTGTCCTGAGATGTTCAGCAGCCCCTGTGCTGCTTCCCCGTCCTCCTGGAGCATCTCTGTTGCACAAACAAGACGGGGAGAAGGAGGCAGCAGAAAGGAAAAGATAAAATGTTTTGAAAGGAAACCAAATGGGAGCTAAAACCACTCCTCACTTCATCCTACACTGCCACAGCAACCATTTTTAAATTAAAGCAAGAAAAGGCAAAGCTCTGGAAGTGCAGCATTTCTCCATGTTGTTATTTGCCTTCAAAGGGCTGGTGTCACCTGCTTGTGTGCACCACTGACAGAAACCTTCACAGCACCCAGTGCCCTGCTGGAGCAGCATGTCACTGTCCCCAGTGACCCCTCTTCATTATGGCTTGAAGCTCTTCTTGCAGAAACACTCAGTTTGAAAAAAGAAAAAAAGGAGAAGCCGTCACACCAAGAGCACCAAGGCCATGTGCATAAAGATAAATTATTTGGAGATTAGTCAAGCTGCAAGTATTTCAGAAAAAAAAAAAAGGCACATGGCACAACCTCTAACAGTTTAACCTTACTGCAGCTGCAGGAGAATTATTCACCAGGGAACGGAGGCTGTGTGCATCATGCTGTTGAGATTCTGCCTTGCGAGACACCCCCAATTTAGCTGCCTTGATTTAACGGCTGGCTCTACTTCAGTCCGACGCTATTTGGCCAGCTCACTTCATTTCCTGGTGTTGTAGATGTTTTACCAAGACATTTGAAACAGAGGCAGCAACAAGAAGTGTCCTGCCACAGTTGCAGCCGCAGGAGATGCAACGAGCGCTGGCTGGTGGAGGGGCTGGGAGGCTGCAGCACACCACGAGAGCTGCAAATTGAGTGCCCTGAGGTGAAATTTTCTGTTTTAAGCCTTTCTTCCTCCTGTCGTGACACAGCAATAAGAAAGGGAACCGGATGCTTGTCTGAGCAATCCTGTCTGTCTGAAACGGGAACCTTTCGGTTTCTTCTGGAGCTGAAGGGTGAATCTGAAGCAAGAATACACCCAGCCTTGCAGAGCAAGGAGTGCCAGGCAGACACCATATCAGTC
>NW_009733642.1:87367-111723 GCF_000703405.1 Apaloderma vittatum
GTGAACAGCCCACTGTAGAGGTTTCATCACCTTGTATGTATATCCTCTACAGAAATAAATGAGATTGTCACATGCCAGGCAGCAGCATGTTCAATCCAAAGCCAGGTGATGAAATGGTATCTGGCCCTCAGGTGGCACCTGTGATGGAGAGTTAAGGGAAAGGCTCAGAGACCACTGCCTGTTTTATCTCGTTGCAGTTCGGTGGCTCACTCTTTCTATGCAAAAGCCCTTTTAAATGGAAAGTTTAAACCAGCTTTCACTTTAAAAGTCTTCTCCCTAATCTTGTGTTTTCTATCTGATGTGTACTTATCCTGTGTGACCGCAGTAGGTCTGGTTGTGTGGCTCGTTTCAACACCTGCAAGGAAACCAGGACCTCTTTTGCTCCACCGTTCCCCCCTTTGGTAGACATTAGAGATGGTTCTTCATACTGAATTTTAGTCCCTGACTCTGCTCTGGCTGTAAATCCAGCTGAGGTGGGAGCATTTGGGATCTGACGTCTTTCAGCAATGAAACTGATATTTAGGGCTCAGGTCATCCATTTCGCTCAGGCCTCCATTTAACAGAAACTTGAAAAAGCAATTTCTTGCTACATTTCCTATGCTGACTGTTTGGCCAACAGCAGCAACAAGGGAAGTGAAAATCTCTTCGTGAGCATGTACATGAAGCCTCTCAGACAAGTCAGGGCACTTGAAGCCAGCACGTCATCTCCATGTGTTAAGAGATCTTTGACATCCCAGGGGAGACCGTCAGGTGTAAAGAAACTTCAGATCAATGCAGCTTCATCCTTGATAAGGGTCAGTGGTGCCATTGCACTTTAAATTCTGTTACATAAAACCGGATTCATGTTAACTTTCTTGTGTCACGTACTGAGATCTAGATAGTTCCTCTTATCAGCCTCATGATCAAACAGAAAAGTTCATTTGCTGCATGGCAAAAAGAGAAGAAAAGCAGCATGTCCCATGTAGCTGTGGAACAACCTGGTATTAGACAGGCCAGGAGAAAACATAGAATCATAGAATGGCCTAGGCTGGAAGGGACCTCAGAGATCATTTAATCCAGCCTCTCCATCGCCAGGGATGGCACCTCTTGACTAAATCAGGCAACACATGACATGACACAACCTTTCTTCCAATTCAGTTTGCATTTTGAACTCAGAGGGAAGGCTCGTGGTGGAACAGAGGGTCCCAGTCACTGCTGCAGCAAGAACGTGGCTTGGTGGAAGCTGATTCTAGAAGCACAGGGCTCTGGAGGATGTGCTACAGCTTTTCTGGATATTGCAGTTTGTGGCAGAGGAAGATTATAGATTTGGTTTTGAGGTTTCTGGGTCTTCTGCAGCTAACACAGAGACAGTGGGAGACCCTGCATGCAGGCCATGCCTCCCAGCCATGCTTCCCCACTTCTGGGGCAACGCAAACCCTTTCTTTCCATGTTTTGTTTGCTTGCATGTTTTGTTTGTTTGCCAGCCCTGGCACATGTGACTATGTGTTACTCCTGCCTGAGCTGTCAGGATCTATCTATGGCATCTCCAGGCATTGCTCTGCAAAAAAAAAAATATTTTCTCTTCTGCTCGCTCAACAATTTGCTTTCCCCATCTGGTTATCTGCTGTTTCCCACATATGAAGTTTGCAAACACGAGTGCGGACCACAGGAGTTCCGGTTCCTCCTTGCCTGCGTGACTTCTCAAAGCAGTTGTTGAACTGCAGCACTGCTATAGCTGTTGTGGAAAAGTTGTTCTAGCTCTACAGTACCCAAGCTTGTGTTGATTCTGGTGGCAGATACAAACTTGCTTCCTGCATCTGTGTGAGGTTCAGATGACTCAAAGATAGAGGTTGTGCAGTCAAGATAAAACGGCTTCTCTCGTTCACCCCTTCATGAAAACCTCTTTTTTTGTTGATGGTACTTTTGTTGATGGCTTCTGTTGCTGGTATTCTGAAGAACGAGTTCTCCCTTGGGACGCGGTGTTGGTGGGGTGAAGATGTTGGGCCAGGTTTCTCCATTTTTTGCACACCTCAGGATTTACTCTCCTGCATCTATCTCAACTCTAAAGCAAAATGCAATTTCAAAATGTAAAGCCAAGACTTTCCAGATAAAAAATGTTGCAGCATAACTCATTAACTTCATAATTTCTCCATCGTCCTTCAGAGGCTGGCAGAAAAAGACAGGTAAACCCAAATCATTAATAAACTGGTAACTTTTGCCTCAATATTTCCTTGTGCAAGATTTTAAACCCTTCATGACTGTCTCACTTGGAGACTGCATTTAGGACCGTGGCCGTTGCGTGATCCCCGGAAACAAATTTGTTGGTAGGAAGTTAGTCCATGGCCCACTGAATTGTGTCTTTTCCCTTTGTTCTCCTAGGTTATGAGCATCTTGTTGCTGATTGAGTACTCCCTGGAGGTGGCAGGTGGAAAAGGCTTTTGCAAAAGCCTGGACAAGGAGTACTACAGGATTGGTAGGTCACGGGGATGTTGGGAAGCAACGAGGGTCTCTGGGGTTGAGAGGGAGCCCAAGGTCCTGCACTGGTCCCTCTTTGCTCAAAGAAAATTGGATACTGGTATGATGGACCAAAAGCTCAGACCCAGAGACAAAATATAAGCTCTAAAGATTTGGATTTTGCTGTAGGCCATGGCTTTGTTGGCTTTTTGGAGACAAATGTGGAGCCTAGAGAAGTTTTCTTTTTTTCAGTGGATCAGGCTCTCAGCCCAGACTCTCCTGCACCCTCATACTCCTCCAGCCTTCCCGCTCCCTCTGCAGTGTGCTCCTCACCACTCTGACAATCCTGCTTTCCTCTTTTCTTTCTTTTCACCAAATCATTTAAGCCTCACACACTCTCTTGACTTCCTTCCCATGTTGGGCGTTTTCCAGGACAACACTGAAGTGTCTGACCAGCTCCTTCGTGAATCTATTCTGGCCAGTGGCCTCAGAGTCCTGGAGCAAGAATAAATCACAGCCCCACACTGCATCCCATGAGTGTGTGGGCTACCTGACATTGCACCTCCCCAATGCCATGGAGCCATCCTCTTCTCGTCACCCCGCATGCCATGCAGGGCTCTCCTACCTCACAGCTGAAGGCACTTCAGCGAGCCACACCAGCCCACCTACCTTTCCCCACTGTCTCTTTGGTCCCTGTCTCCAGATTTTCCCCAACGCTTGGTGTTTTTTGCAGAACACTGGTTGTGTGGAAGAAGCAGCCAAGCTGTTTCATATCCCACAGATAGTCACAAGTATCACATTCATCACCGTTGACTGAATTCCTACGTCATAAGCTCAGAGGGATCTAGCATAGCTTTCAGAGACCTGGCAGATAGCTCACGCGGGATGCCATTTCAAAGAAAACAACTCCCCAAACCTCAGAGACTACTTAACCAGGCTAATTCTCCGTGAAGTTGTTTGGAAGCATCAAACACAGGGTGCTTTTTCCTTTTCTTAGTCACTTTTCGGTATAAAACCACAAGTTGAGATAAGTCTTCTCTGCTGTATGCAGAAAGACAGAGACCAAGCTCCCACACCCTGCGTGGTCTCTCCCTATGCAGGAAGCCCATAGTCAGAGAAAAATGCAGCTCAAAGCAGCAAGGACTTGCCTGTTCCCTGCTTTTCCAGTGCGTCCACCCCCAGGCTGCAAGCATGCGCTGAGTGGTGAAGAAAGGAACCAAGTACAGCAGATTCCTGCACATCCCAAACTCGCTTGTCCCCAGGATAGGAGTCAGACACAGTGGAAAGCACCAAAACGGGCACAGTCACTGTTATTTCTAACAAATGGGTTCACAATTTTCTAAAGAGCCCAGCTGGGCTTTAGGAGGCACCACGGTGACCCACCGAAGCTGTTGGAAAAGCATCAACAGTGAGTGGAAAATGGAAAATTGGGTGACTCCTGCTAACAGGACACAGAGCAAGAGTCTGCTGTCACGGTTCCCATATTTCCCACGGGACATTATTTCCAAAGGAGTCCAGTCTGGGTGGGTTGGAGGCACCTTTCCTTAGCTGTGATCCCCTGCAACTGTGGCTCAACTCAACACCCAGTGTAGACTCGCATGATGACTGCTTTGGAACATGCTTTCTGCAGAGCTTTCCCATCAGGGCCACGTGCAGTACAGCAAACAGGCTCAGTCACGCTGTGTTCTGGGTGGCTCAGATCAGCACAACGTATGTAGGAGAATTCCTTTTCCCATTGTTCTTAAATATTGCTCTCATATAGAGTTTTAATTTTACAGATGAAAACTGAAAAACACGAGGCAAGTATGACCTTAAGGTCTTCATCCCTTTTTTGTTTTTGGGTTTTTTTTCTTCATTGTTTTGTTTTATTTTGATGTATCTGGCTTGGATATGGGCATAGTTGGAAATATTTTTTCCTGATGATGGAGTATGCACATGAATTCCAACTAATACCATGATCTGAACTGCTGGAAACTGAACATGGTATTTGCAGATCAGAATACTTTCCCGTTACAGTTATGTAAAAATGACAATTGTTTTGCATTAGGGTTTTTTTTCAGAAAGATCATCCAAGGCCAATAATTTTTACTTTTCTTCGAGCATCTAAGTAAAATATTCTTTAAAGGAAAAGAAACAAATCGTTGAGACAGACTTTTCAGACCATTTCCATACAAACTCTTTACAAGCTTTCTAAGCAAGACGTGTATTTCTGAAAATCTAGGGGATTTTCTTTAAGAATAGAACTGTTCTGAGTGCAATTGGCCCCATTTTTAACAGCCCCCCCTCTTCCTACACAATCAAAAATGACAGGTCTTCCCCCTCCCAGCACTTCCACTGCCTCCTACATAAAAGAAAAGAGAACATTTTATAATGAAATCCCCAGCACTTCCACTTGGCTTCTCTTCCCAAGCATTTCAAAGGGCTCTGCTTGGGAGATTGTGTTTTCTGATTATAGTTGAAATAAACGCAGTGCAGCCCTTCTATTTCCAGAAACTAGCAGGGAAGCGATACAGCAAAGCGGTACAAAAAGTTCGATTTGACTTCAAAACCCAGATGGAAGAGTTGGAGAACAATTTGAGGAGAGGTTCTGTCGATAACCTCAGCATCTGCTGCTCTATTTGTAGCTCCTGCCAGATTAAAGCACGTCTCAGAATATATAACGCTAACGCTGTAATCATGGGCCTGAGAACATAAACAAGGCGAGGTGGATGGGAAAATGCTTCTCACATGATACGGTAGGAAAAAAAAAAGTAGGAGTTCTTTATAAAGAATCAGAGCTCCCTCAAGATTTCTCAGCAGTGTGTTTGCTGCCTTAAAAGAAAGGTATGGAAGGGGTCTTGGCTTCTACAGTTATGGGCAGGGAGGGGAAGAAGAATGGGGATTGCTGTAGGTTTTTGTGATTGCTGAGTTAAGGGGAAGGGTGAGTGGGTCAACTGCCCTTAGAAGAGGAATGCTCTACCCCTTGCAGCCTGCTACTCCTTGCTGTCTGCGCTTAAAAGGCAGCACAGGACAGAGATCAGTCCTCTGAAATCTGTTTTTCAATGAACATTGACCAAGAAATGAGTATAAGACCCGCTGGAAAGGTTGGATTAAAATGGGAAGAAGACCCAGGTTCTTCTTTGTCTTTGGGAGCCTTGAAGATGATTTTTCCACCCCTAGTGGAGTCAATGCCAGCATGTTGGATAATCTAAAGCAATCTAAACTTACTACCTAACTAGTACTTAAGAAATAACACAGAATTGATTTGGCCAGGCAGAGGGAACAGGAAACAAACTTTACTGTGTGGTGATTTGCAGCATTCAGCTGCAATTGGGAGAATTGTGTTCGCATCTCTATGCTCCATCTCACGTACAACAGAAATTTGGATGCGCATTTCCCATGCAGCCTCCCCCATTTCCAGTCTATCAGCAACCTCATCCCGGAGCTGAGAAGCCTTCCTAGCAAAAGCCTTCTTGGCAGTGCTTCATTCCTGCAAGCATATGAGCTTTGGCAGATTAGCTTTTCCTGCTGGAAAAATAAAATCAAAACGCAATCCCCTCCCCAAAACATTTCAATTCAATTAAAATCTCCTTACCGTTTCTAAGCTGCTAATACAAATGGTTTTCTGCCTTGAAAAGGTCACACCGCACTGCTTGCCACATGTCAGATCTTTCGGATATTTTCAGTTCATGCCTGTGTACAGTCTGAGTGTTAATCAGTGTTATCTTTCATTAATGACTATAAAAATTGAGGCTGTGGACAAAGTACAACTGAAAAAGTTGTTTCCATTTCTGCCCAGTCGGCCAAGAAAAATACCTCAGTTATGCCTGAAGACGTGTGTGCACAGCATATACCGTATCCTATGGATGCCATTTCCTAGGCAGAAAATATTCCCTCGTTGTCTCATGAAAAGCAAATCCAGCCAAAGGGACTGGGAGGATTCCTTCCCTTGCTGGTCCTGCCTATGCTTTGAACAAGGCTGTCCAGAAACAACTCCCTGCAGCTTATCAGCAACACCAAACCAGACACTGCTGTCCTTGATAGGCAACTGCTAAACCACAGCTTTACAGGCTCTGTTTCCATTTCCCATGCTGCTTTATTGGGCTATAAAATAGAAAGGGATCTCTCTGTATTCATGGGAAATATTAGGAGTCATTCAGTGTCCCTCCTGGCTACATTCAGGGCAAAATCCCCAATGCGAAGTTAATTTAAAAAAAAAAAATAGACATTTGGCAAATAAATGTTCTGGCTTACTATTGGATGGGTGGGGTTTTTGATACTTCTTGCAGATATCTAGAGCAGCTCTGCAGAGGCTCTGTCGTATGTGCCCATTCTGGTTACATCACCTCCTCAAATAAAACGACTTTCACTTCACAGCACTTCTGTATAGTCCTTCTCATTAAATTCCCTGGGATGTCTGGGAGACACAAGCAGCCTCAGAGAATTGGAGTAAGAAAAAACACGTTTATTTATTTGTTGCTGCTGTTTATGCCTGTGTGCTTTTGGAAAAAGGTGCACCTCAAGGTGGGCAAGCTCTCGCCACATCCTCTGCCAGCATGGCGGTGGCTGTGGAACTGAAATACACTTGTAGGTAGAAGGTTCTAGAGTTACAGGAGTGAAGAAGGCTTTGTGAGGAGCAACGTTTCTTCCCTGCCTGACTCTGTAATGCTTGAATCAGAGCAAGGGTAATGGGGATCCCTTGAGGTCTCCAACCCAACCTCCTCCTAGAAACCTGGCTGACTCCAAAGATGGGGCAGCTTGCTCAGGGAGTTCTGTCTGGTTGAGGTTTGCAGATTCCCAAAAATTAAAATTCTGCATCCCAGTTCAAGATTGTATCACTTATTGTATGATTTTTTTCTTCCTTTTATCTGAAATTTCCTTTACTGTTACAACTGCCTCTTGTCTTGCAGTAACAGCCAATGCACCTTCTGCAGGGACAATCTCTGTTATTATCTGAATACTCTGATGCTTTCTAAGATGCTGTAGAGAAAAAGAGGTTATTCCTGAGATAGGTACCCACATCAACATGCAGAAAGAGCAGCGAAGAAAACCTTGAAAGGATACCCCTGTGTTTGAGATTGTACAAGTGCTCAAACTTGGTTCAAGCTTCCTAAATTTTGCCCTTTTCTAAGGGCTTTTAAGCATAAAAGAGACAAACGTTCATCCGAAACATGAAGGGAAATACTGAAGGGACATAAAAATTATTGTCTTATATTTCTGGACAACGGATGCTGGGCATGGGACAAGCCTGTTAGTCATAGTAATCCAGTCTCCAGGGTCTGCAGTGGCTGCAAGTGCCTGGAACCCCAGGGATCTACTGCTGGTTCTGGAAGGTACCTCACCACTCTGCCAGCCCTTGCAAAGTATTCCAGGTGCCATTTGGCCTCCCGGTGACACACACCACGTTCCCATCTCACGAAGGGTTCGCACAGACAGGGCAGCTACCTTGAGGAGTTCGCTCCTCCAGCCCACCTGCTAAATGTGCTGCCCACAAAGGAAGAAGTGGTTTCATTAAAGTAAAATCTTTGATTGCTGAAATCAAATCCGTTGGTACTGAGACGTTCCCGGAACGGAGAGATCTGCTGCCAGCAGAAAGGACGACTGCATTGGCTGGTGAGAAACAGGAGGCAGACAGCCTGTGGAAAGTTGTTTTCTCTTGTTTTTCCCTTTTCTTTCCATCCCTTTATGTCTGTAGGGTTGTGAGCTTTATGTTTCTTTGTTATTTTGTTTAGGGTTTTTCTTTTTGAACTGGATTCCACTTGGAAAATTCAGCTGGGTTCTGCCGGCAATTAGCCTGTAGAAGCAACAGCCAGTTGCCCAATTAATTAGCGAGCCTGCCGAGAGAGCTGGAGCATGAGACCATGTAGAAAGAGGCAGAAAAAACACAGCTGTCCTGAATCTGAGGAAATACCGTGCTAAAGAGAGAAATCTTCTCTGGGGCAAATGACTGATGGTTGTTTCTGGGAGGAAAACCAGAGAAAGTGGCTTCAGACATTTTGGGCTTTAATGGCACAGGGATTGCCTCCTTCTATGACTCTTCCTGCAAAGGCTGAGTCTGTCTTCTTTGTAAGGCTCATTTTTTTGTTTTGAGTTTATGCTGTCCTCGTGTTAGTCTTTGGTACTTTGTGTACCAGATCCCAGCCTTGTCTCTACTCTCCTGCTTCTGGAAGGTGGGTTTCGGGTTTTTTGCCTTGAAGCTTAGGCTCTTCCCACGACCCTTGTGAGCTGCAAAGCTGTGAGCAGCCCCTTTGGCAGCAAAGCCACTTTCTCCATTGCCCTCTCTGTTCTCATTGGGGGTTTGCTGGATTTGGGGTTTCTTTTTTGCTGCTTTTTAAGTCTTCTTCCTCCTGTGTTTTTCAATTCTCATTACTGTGTGGCAAAGAGATACTGCATTTCTTTGTTTTGTTTGCTTGGGGTTTTTTATCAGGCTATAAGGATAAGCTATTTTCTTGGTTTGTGCCATCAAACCTCTTTTATCATGGTGTGGGTTAAGTGGTTTTTTTGGATACTTTGGATCACTCCCTTAAGTCTTGAAGATCTGACACCTCCACAGGCAGCAACTCATGTAGTGCTTCTCCCTTTCTTGAGATAAGCTATTTTTGCTTCTTTGAGGGGTGCAGCCTCATTAAAGATTTTTTTTCTTTTGAGCCCCAGGGACAAAGAGGGTTCTCATCCTCATGGAGGGAAGTTGTGGCCACAGCTTCTATTCAGACTAAAGGTGGTTCCTCTAGAAATGAGATTTGCTGTTGAGACTCGAGGGTGTTGCTAATTCTTGAGAAGACAGCAAGGGAAGTTAAAATACCTTTTGAATCAATATGTTTATAGGAGATAAAATGCACTCTTGGCTTGCAGAGGAGGGATGTGAGGAGTGCTGCTGCTGGTGCCACCTGCTCTTGCTGCCAGATGTGGCTCAGCCCAGACGTCGGGCAGATCCTCTACAGTCCTGGGAAGGCTCCAGAGCTTCTCAATATCATCCTTGGTCCTTCAGCTGGGCCTCGTCCATCCCCACATTGCTCAGCAGTGCCTGGCTGCAGTACCTGACAGTTTGCATATGCTGGGTGGTGCCTATGACGAGTGCCCATCTCCTGCCAGATGTTGTGGGCAGTGCTGGGTGGTAGGTCTGCCTTTCTCCAGCACAGCTCTCCTTTGACTTGGGCTGACCGTTTGCATTTGTTCTCTCAAACACAGCAACTGGCCGAAGTGTGATACAGCTGCCACTGCTCTGATGCACGTGCTGCTGTCATCAGCAACGTGGGTGTTATCTGCCTGGACAGGGGGGATTGGGTTTTTTTGCCACAACATCTTTGTAAATTATTTTATTCTGTTGTCAGCAAAGCTAGGAAGTCAGTTAAGGATGTTTTAGTGTATGCCCAAGCACCGAAATACTCCCCCACCCACTAAAAATATAATGTGGTATTAACTCTGTAGGCAAATACTCAGAGCTGGGGCAGACAGAGGGCCATTTTCAGGGGGGAAAAAAGGGTAGTATGGAGCAATGAAGGATTTCAGAGCCACCAGGACATATCAGGGATCCAACAGGCTAAAGCACAATTTCCTAGATTTCCTTATGAAAGGGTAACGGAGAAAACAGGGTTAGGAGCTGTGTTTATTTAATAGCTGTGGAATAGACTGGGCAATTGACAGGGGGAAACAAACCAGTAATCAAATATTTCTGTTGTTCAAAAAACCCATGGGAAGGATCAGTTTCTTAAAAAAAAGTCAGAAAACTTTGGTTCTTTTCTAACAGAATTCAACCCTTTATTCAAGCACTTGGAAGTCAGAGACCCCAAACAGACTTCCTATTTTAATCTCGGGTAAAGCAATAAGAAAGAAATTGGAGAGTGAGTTGGAGGAGGCACTGTGGAAGGCTGTGCATTATGCAGAGGCAGATAAAGAAAGTTTTGCATTTTAAAGCTGAGCTTTGCCTTCGAAGTGAGGTTTGGGGTTTTTTTTTTAAAGAAGCAAACCAACTTTACAAAAATCCTCACGCTGCCTAGACTGCTATGAAGAACAAATGCACATACTGGATAGTGCAAGCAAGGCTCTGGTAGTCATCACCAGGGCAGGCTGAGATACCAAGAGGGAAAACTTCTTCCTGGGAGCTGTTCATCAGGAACTATGTGTATGTAAGACATGACCTCCCTGCACCAAAGCAGCCCTGCACGTAGAGCTGTCTCATGTTGTTCTCCTCACACATTTATTTTTAATGTGCATGTTGCACCCTACCCCTCCAGGGAGCGGAGGTGAGATGTCTCACTCTGAAACTCTGTGGTCCATACCAGCGGTGGGTGGTTAAAACTCATGCTTCTTGTCTGCCTGCGAATCTTGCAGATCTTTCACTCTTGGTTGCTTTAGCTGTTTTTCAGTCTCAAAATACTTTCTAACTCAGTAATCATTAGCTAATAGTGCTTTGCTTTTTTTTTTTTTTTCCTATTTCATTTTACCTTGATATTGTAGCCTAGGATACTTAAAATTTCAGTCCAGGCAATAAAGGATTTTGGCTCCCACGCGCCTGAGCTAACACCCTGCTCAACCCAGTGGTTAAAGAAACAGAAACTTCAGAGACAGTTGAAAAAGTGGGTGTACAAAAGGAAAAAGTATTACCTTCCAGCTGCGTGACATTTGTTCCCCCATAGATACGATTATTTTCACACTAACTTTGCCTTAGAGGTATGATTGATTTGGGAGACCGGGGTCCAGCTTTTAGCAACATGGTAATTGCTTTTATTATCTTTAGCCGATGTCGCCACCAGTTTCCTGTTGATCATCATGCTGTTTATCATCAGCTTCAACCTCCTCCTCGGTGTGGTGAAGGTATGTTCTCTGCAAGAGACATTTTGCTGCTGGCTAAGGCCTCTCTGAGTTAGGAGGTGTTAGAGGAGGGGACTGGAGGATGCTCACTGAAAATGCTGAAGTATGATTGAAAAAAACAGATAAATATTTCTGCGTTCTCACAGAGGGGGAAGGTGGCTGGTTTGCAGTCTCCGGTTCATCTGCAAGGTACTAACTGCCAGATTTACCAAATCTGGGTGACATTTCTATCAAGAATATTTTTTGCGTTAAGGAATGGAAATGTTACATTTTGGAAATGTCGTTTTATTGATTCATTCCCTCGCTCTTTTGCAAGTCAGAACCTGGAGGGGAACTCTAACTCCCCTATGACACTGGGGATTCCTTTCCCACTTCAGGAGAAGAAATGACCATGCACTAGTGTGGGAACCCAGCTTTCTCTGCCTTTGGGGACAGTTGAATGACAGCTCTGATGGGATCAAGTGGCAACACCACATAGTGAAAGTTCACAGAAGCTTTCCAAGGGGGTGAAAAAACCCCAGTGTTGGTGCCCTTCATTGTTTCTGAATCAATCGTCACCACATCATGTGGAATTAGATGCATTGAATGTTTATTCTTAGAGTATCTTAAAACATGTCCTTTCGGGTATTGCTAACTAGTCTCGGTCTCCCATTCAGAACAGAAGTAACTGGCTTTGCTTTCCTTTCTCAGAACAGAGAACGTCTCCTGATCCCATTCCTTGCTCTACAAGTCATGGACTTTCTCCTGACCCTGCTAACGATGTTCAGTTCCTACATACAAGTCCCAGCGATCGTTTCCATGTCCTCCCTTAGCCGCGTGGTAGGTAACACCTCACTTCTGGGCTGATCTTCTCCGTTCTCAATGAGATGGAGACCCACAGTTAATGCAGGAATAGAGGATCACTATCTTGGGGCACGGTTCATGGCGAGGTGGTTTCTATCCTGGCTGGAGGCAAGAGGCCGTCCCTGGAGGCTGGAGGGTATGTAAAGGAAAACTAGTGACAGCTGGGATGTTGTTTACTTCACTATGTCTGGGAATCTTCCTGTTGATCTCCTTTTCTGTCTCATGGCTTTGGGGAGGTCATTCTGGGCGTGCCCGTGCTAGGAAGGGATTGCTGAAGGTAAGCTAGGAATATCATTGCTCCAGCTAGAGGTGTCTTCTGTGTAGAAATCAGCCCAATGAGACGGTTTTCTCATAATTTTTGGCTAGTTTAAGAGAATTGAATGGCTTAGGCTGTCGATGTGAACAAAGCACTGTGTAAAATGTGGAAAATCTGTAGAAGTGACGCATTCTTGTAATCATAACCAAATTCCTGCCCTTCTTGCAGCAGGGACACTCGAAGGTCCCTTTCTTGGCTCTGCAGCTGCTGGACTTCTGCCTGAGTATTCTCACACTCTGCAGCTCTTGCATGGAGGTCCCCACCTACCTCAGCCTCAAGTCTTCAGACAATGAGGTGGGAGATGAGCAAGCTCAGCTGATTTTTCATGCTGTGAACCCCTGTGACGTTTCTTTCAGTGCCTGTTAAGACAGAGTAAACTTTCTCAGATCTCTACGGTACACCCAGAACAGCTCTGTTTGATGACAAAAGAGGATTTTCTGTTACGTTCTCACCCAACACAGTGTTCTTGACTGACAGGTTGCTTATGCATGTGTTTCTTAAAAGCACACCTTGTTTCTCTTGTAAGAATCTTATGGATGCAAATTGCAGAGCGAAATGATTTGGATAGAGACTGCCTGCATGCGTTAAAAATGCATCAACTTTTCGTCTTTATTAAATAGTTAGACTTTTGTTTCTCATTTAAATTGTCTTCTGAAAATCTTTGCCAAAGGAGTGTAAACAGTGGGAGGAGAAAATATCCCCATCCTCTTTCTGATGGGGAAAAGAACGTGGCCTGTCCCCCTGCCCCACCTTTTTGAGAGGCAGACTGAGAGACGTGCTGAGATTTCCACCACTTTGCATGATGCTGGCAGAGGGAACAAGTGTTTGTGACTGGTATCCTCTTTCTCTTTTCACAGGGCTTTTTGCCAATCCTGGAGAAGTTACCAAAAGAGGAATACGCCAAAGTGATGGTCACCTTCACCATTGCATTTATTGCTGTCCTCTTCCTGAAGGTAAACAGCTGCAGGGTCTGGTGAGGCTGAAATGAAGATCTCTTGCCTGGGGGAAAGGAGAAATTGGTTCTACTTCTCTCTCAAATCTGCCAGGGCACTGGAAAGCTTTACTGGTCTCTCCTTGGGCATAATAGGAGCTATGTCTCTGCACAGTGTCTGAGAAAGGTCTAATACTCAAATCTCTGCTTTTAGGCTTCTGCAGATGTGAGTTATAAAGTAAAATCTCTCTTATATGCAGAAAATATTACTGCCCATTCATCTGTAGAAGAATATGATGTTTGAAAACAAATATAGGAAACTCTTCTTCTATTAGACCATTAAGCAGCAGGTTAGATCTTCCACTTGGGTAAGTTGCTATATCTGTGCTGCTGTAAGCAGAGTTATGCACACTGAAAGCCTGAAATTTAATTAAAACCTGTGAGCTGCTAAATCCTGCTTACATCTCAGAAAACTCCACTGTGAAATGGTTTCTATTCTTCTCGCTTTGATGGATCAGAGAACAGGTTTTTCACTGAGGAGTTTCAGACCAACTAAGAAAAACAGATCTTTCCAGGTACTTGAGCAGATTCTGTCACAGTGAAAAATGCTACTGGTTAGTTGGGAAGCATTTTTTATTCAGACTCTTCCCAGGTGGCCAGACAAAGCAGTGTGGAGTGGGGTCTTGTATGATTGCACTCCAGACGTGATTTTAGCATATCTTTTAATATTTGCGTAAGCTGTGCAATAGGAGCAGAGAGAACCCCGAAACTAGCTGGCACTGTGAGTCTTCAGCAGAAATCTCACTGACCTGGCACATTACTTGGTTTGAATTCTCCATGGGGTTAGCTTCAAGACCGCCTACCTTGCAATGACTTCTTGTGCTAGAGTTTGTAAGAGGAAGGATGAGGGGGAGGATGATTAAAAAACAATGGACAGGCACAGATACTCATTGGCCTGCTAAAGTCCCCAGAGCAACTCATTAGGAACCTCATCCTTTAAACTTAGGGACAATCCCTCCCGTATCCCACGTGAAGCAAAACCATTTTCATGAGGGAGTTCCTTCCAAGTGATGAAGATCTGATGAGGCATGTGGCAACAACGTGGAACATTTTAGACCCAAGAAGACCATTTGGCCAATTTAGAGCACATCAGTTTCAATTCACTGAATGCCCACACCAAGGTAGCAACTAAATATGTTGGACTAGCTCAGGATCTTTTTGCATAAATTGACTTGCTTAATGACCCATCACAAGCATTTATTGCTCTTACGCTAAAATGTTGTCTCTGGGTACTCGGTGCTGTTTTCCTGCCAGCTTGCAATTACTGCCCCCAAATAGTTATCTGCATCCCACGCCACAGCATAATTCAGCTAAAAGGTCATCTGTCAGATGGTGAAGAGATGGGGCACCTGCCAGTGACCTCATATGAGACCCGCAGGACTTTGTTCACCCTTTTAGAAGGAAAGATTTCTCTGACAGGCGAAAGGGGATGGTAACACTCCTCTCCTGCCTTTCGTATAACACCACCCTTTGCAGGGAGCACGACCTGCTGCAGCACAGAAGCCTCTCTATGCAACTTCCCAACTCCTTACCAGTGCAGTGACTGGTTGTGTATTTATCTGAAGAGCCTCCATGGTGATATCAGCCTTTGTTCAAGTCTAAATTCCTTGGAGATGCCAAGTATTCCAAGGGCAGAGTGGTGAAGGGGCTCGGGGCAGTCTCCCTTGCTGGTCTGTGTATCCACAAGTAATCTTTGTCTCACATCAGTATCATAAAGTCACTCCCTCCACCAACAGGGTAGTAAGAATGTAGGAACTAAGGGGAATAACGTATTTCTGATGGGAAACGAAAGAAAAGGTTTAACATAATTACTTCTGAAGTAGCTCGCTGTTTGACCTCTGGGACAAGCTTCCCATCCACTTACTGTGTCAAGGGCTGCCAGAGATATTTTCCCTCTTCAGTTCAGTGTGGGGGAGGAGATCCTACAGTGACCCTTGAGTGTTTTGAGCTAGACAGTAATGGGATGGTCCCAAGGTCACTGGCTGCCTTTACATAAGCTGTGTGTACTAATGTATTCTGCTTGAACCTGCTGTTGCTTGCAGCAGTCTTAACTGCAGCAAACTCTTCCGGACTCAAAATTAAAGAAAGGATTTTTCTGTTGTCCATCTTTTTGGGAGGGGTTCTTCTGCAGATCAGTGGGGGGTTTTGTACAGTTTTTATATTGGCTTCAGTGTTTCGCATGTTTGCTCACTGTCTGAAGAGGCTTTTGGAAGGGGGAAGGTATTTGCAGTATTCCCTAAACGGGGACAAAGTTTGGATTTACCTCCTCATCTCTGGAAGTTTGAGAGGTGGATTCCTTCAACTCAGATACTTCATTCCCTGTTCTCGTTCTTTGTCTTGGCTTTGTGACAAGACAAACAGGTCTTATTGTTCTAGGAAATCCTAAGCTACATGGCTTGTTCTTGCGGCACATAACTCCCTGTGTTCCTCTGAAAATGCCAACCATTTTTAAAGTAGACTCTCATGCCAATAAAAATAAGAGGCACATGACATCGTCTCACTGTGCAGAGTAGGGAAAATATTTATTTAATATGGTATGCTTCACAGGCCTTGCTTATTTTCTTGTGCCACAATCTGTCAATCGATCCATTTTTCTCAGAAAAGCTCTATTTATTGCATCTTGTAACTCTGTGAGGTGCAAGGTGGTCTTGTCAGAGAAGTGTAACCATTGCAAGTATAGAATTTTGTTGAATGAGCTGACCTTTTAGGGTGAGTCCTCGTTGACCAGGGAGCCTTGGATCGCTGGGAGGTGGATGTCGTGCCCACGGGGCTTTTTTTGAGACATCCAAACTTTGTAGCCTGCTCAGAAAAATAACATGAAATAGATGCTTTCCTTTCCTACCTGATGACATTGTGGTCTCAGAGGTTTTAAGCGTGTGCTTTGTATCTAATGGTGTTACTGGTCCTATTGACTTCCCACAGCAGTGAACTGTTCTGAATAGATGGAGCTGTCACCTTTTGGGTGAGGGATCAAGAGGGACTGAGACACGTGGTCCCAGGTTTCTATCCCTAGCGAGGAGAGTAGGACAACAGCAGGCTGATAGAAAAGCAGAAATTCTCTTGATGACTTGAAACGCAATGGCAGATTTCCCTTTCCTTTTCAGGCCTATATGTTTAAATGTGTCCTGAAATGCTTTAAGCACATTAAAGCCAGCAAGAGAGAGGAGGTGAAAGCTGACCCACAAGCAGTTGAAAAGGTGAGTAAAAAAACAGCTTCAGATTTACACCTTGAAAAGGCATGATGAGGCACCTGATGATCCTTACTTCTGCTTCTTCTGTGGTCTGAGATATAGACCAACCCTTCAAATGTGCATTAACAGGCACCAATAGCCAGTTTTCAGTTATATTCCTTTAACTTTTCTTTCGTATAAAATCTTTCACAGTCAATAGTATCCACAATGAACCTGAAACCCAGGCTTCAGGCAAAGCAGGTAAATGGGAGTATATAACTCGTGTTCTCTGATCCAGAGATGCGTTTTTAATTTCAGTTGAACTTTGGTTTCCTGTCTAATAGTGTTACCCGTTTGAAATTAAGTTTGTCTTCACCTTTCACTGGATCAGTGTCTGAAAGATTTGGTGCATTGCACTCTGTTGTCACGGTTTCCTAAAAAATGAATATCAATGTCCTTCTCAAGATTACTGCTGATCTCTGACACAATGGAAAGATACTGAAGACCTTCTAATAGTAAGAGCTACTGTAAAGACAGATGAGAAGAGGAAGAATATGGAGTGCTAAGTGTAGGCATTTGTCTTGTTGAAACTTGGTAAATGTGATAAGCCTTGTCTCGCCAGCAGTGTGTGCCCCTGCTGTGCGTGCATCAGGGCCCTCTGCAAAGATCTGAGCTTATCTTCTTTGCTTAGGCAATGAGGCTTATGTTCTGGGTCTTAAAGAGTCTTGGTCCATTTATTGCAACCGTGCTCTAAGAGAAGGAGGTGGGACTGGCAGCAAAGTGGTTATAAAGTGCTGATGACCTCTAACTCTTGTGGATTTCTGCCCTTCATGTTCTTGCAACCCTGCTTTGAACTAGGTGCAGAAACACAACCAAGATCAAATCCACTTGAAACCCTTCACGTGATCCCCAGAGCTTAACTAATGGTCTTCTCTTTCAGGCTGTGCTGCCATCGTATGAGGAAGCTTTAGAGTTGCCTTCCAAGGAATCCCCACCACCCTACATAGCAATCTAAGTGCCACTCATGGGCAGAAGACGTCTGTACTGCTGTCAGTGCCTCTCACCCCTTCTGTAAGATAGTCAGCCTCATCGAGAAGTCCTTACTTTATAGCAGAATCATGCTTATTCCAATCCAGCTCATTTTATGAGCCTATAAAGAGTGATAGTGAACTACTGGAGTTGGTGCCCGGTTCTACACTGGCGGTTTTAACTTGGTACTACCAAGCTGTACAGCTAATTTTAATAAACTTGGCACCAGGTACCACAGAGGTTCCCATCACTGGCCTCTGACATCTGGCTAATGTGAAGTGTAAGCACCGGCCTGAATCCCTCGTCTGGCTTGCTTTGTGCCAGCAAGATGCTGTTTCTCATCTGTCTCACATCTAACTCAGCAGCTGAGAGATTTAGGAAGTGGACTGGGGGGGGAAATGGGCAAGAACATTTTTGCTGAGACAGTCCAACCCTGAAGCTAGACTAACCAGCACCATTAATGAGGACCCTGAGGGAAAGGGATCAGCAAAAGAATGAAGATTTCAAATGAACTACGATGCAGCTCTCATCCTCTCTGCTTATGATGAAGATTAATAGCCTGTACTCCAGAATATACAACATGCTGGAGTTGTCACAGTATTGCTCTGCCATGAGTGTTTGCAATTTGTTTGCTTTTAGCGTGACTTGAAAGACGAGTTTCAATTAAAGAAAAATGCTAATGGCTTCGATACTTTGCTGTCTGATTTCTGACTGACACCGTCCCTGCTGCCTGAGGTGTGTCACAAGGAAGAAAGAGTTTGCTTTCTAAAAAAAAAATGGTGCTTTGGCCTCGGGCTGTTAACTTAGGTGTGTGCTGCTTGCAGAGGAGAAGATGGTATTCCAACCGCCAGCCTGGCAGTTCAGTCTACAAATCTAACCTGTTCCTTCCCCTTCTACATCATGTCCAGTGATATGTCCTGGTTTCTGTGGCACATTCATGAGTGACTCCAACCACACAAGTCAGGTTCTGTAGTGATCTGCCAATTGCTGAGTAGTGTTGCTGATGAGAGGTGAGAGATATGTGGAGCTTAGCATCTGCTCACCTTTTTGGATCGCCGCCTACTTTTTAAAACGACTCGCTATAAAAATGTAATTTGCTCTGTAGTAACATTTCGAGCATCATCCCCAATGTGCGGTCTTTGTTCTGCTCTGAAACAAAACAAGTTTTGAAGAAAGTTTTGCCAAAGTATAAATAAGAAATGCTCTCTTCACTGGATGTATATTTATGTATATGGAGATGAAGATAACCATGTTGGTCATATAATTTTCAGCTGGTTTTCTTGTCCTCAGCTGACGAGAGGGGTGATGTTTCCCTTTCTCTGTGCTTCACTTCCCTTGTTCTAGGGACCAGGATACTCAACAACAGCCGTGAAGTCTTGGAAGGGTGTACCACAATAACATCTTAATGTCTCCAGTGCTTTTAAATATGCTTAAAAGCACTCAAAAAAGGAGAAACTCCTCAAATTCTTCAAGCAGAAATCTGGCATTTGTTTAACTGTGATCAAACAGCAAGAGACCAACCCAAAATTCAAACAGAAAACCTTGCAGAACCATGTGAAGAGCCTAGTTTCCTGCATCAAGGTCCAGCCCAGGCTCTTGCTTAGTTAGATGAAATAAAATATTATCCCTGAAATATGACTAAGCAACAAGCTGCAGTACCTTGCAGGTCTCACCTGTCAGCCCCCTCCGTCATAGTCCTGCAGACCAAGCTGGATGCTCAAAGTGGCTGCTACTCATTTCTGGCCAGTTACCTCCTCCCACCTTGGTTGCACTGCTCAGAGCCATGTCTGGAGAAGGACATGGGGTGAGCTACCCAGACAGAGCTTCTCTCCTTGTTACTTTAGGGAGGTATTTGAAAATGCAGTGCTTCCTCCTGAGATTGTCAAAGTCTGTAGGTGGTGAGACGATGCATGACAACCATCACAGCACTGGGACACCACCACCAGCCTGCCTTCCGCTGGCCAGGTTTGACCAAAAGCTCCTTAACTGGGTCTGCCCAAAAGACTGTTAGAAATGCTGGCAATTCACTTGGTTTCTAAACCAGATGAGGGCTCCTCACTGTGATCCGACTAAATTGTGTTAAAAATCATCTTCCATCTCTTTAAATGTTTCAAATTCTACCTCACATTAAATTCCCATTAATAATGCTCTTGGCTATTTAGTTACTGCAGTAGGGTTAAACATTCCCTAAGCCTTTTGGTTTAATTAACTTTGATAATACAGTTAAAGCAGCTGAAGCATTTTCAACACATCTTTTGCAGAGACAGAGTTTGTTTCGATGTGTAGGAGCTGTCGAGCCTTCAGGTACACACCTGACCTTCTAAAAGAACCTCATGTTTCATGGCTCTTAGCAAGCCAAATGATCCTTCTCCTTCATGCAGTATTTTCTTTCCAGGGCTCAGAATAGTTCTCCCATGAAAGTCTGGCTCAAAAAAAACTCCGCTGAAATCTGATAAAATGTATAGATTTATTGTGAGTTTCCAGCCAGGTCAGGGGCTGAGTTCTAGACGGGAAGTGGTTTTGGTTTTCTGAAATGTTAGATGATTTGGCCAAAACAAACTGAACACAAGTTATCCCAAGCCTGTTAATAAGTCAGACGATGGTGCTATCAATGCTGGTTTTGAGATTGATAAAAGAGTCTTTTTAATATGCTACTGTTATACTGTGGGGTTTTTTTTCTCTAAACTGATTTACTGATGCAAATCTCTCAAATAGAAGCTGACAACCAATTCACATAAATGCTGCTCTATGCATTGCTTTTGGGGCTTTTTTTATAAATTTGTTTTTCTCTCCAAAGCAGAGGAGAAATGAGCAGCAAGTCTTCAATGTAGAGAGTAGATTGGGCTGATGATCTCAGCACTGGCAGGACAGATGTGTAGGAGGGACTTGATGACCTTTAGAAGCAGCAATGTCTCATGGGGGTGGAAATAACCCAGGACTCCAGAGATGTCCATTAGATTACCTGACTGACTGTGGCTTTTTTTTTTCTGACCAAGAGCTAAAGCACTAGTGGAAAAAACTTTTTGCTTTGAATGTCTATGTGTTGCTTTGAGAGATTCTGCTTCATTTAATTTCTCGTTCTTCTCTAGGAATTCTGGTACCACTACCTTTTTGGAGGAGACATGCCTCTCCCTCTGCTCTGAAAAAAAAAACACAAAACCCCACATCACTGGTCTTCCTATTCCACAGAAAGGAAAACTGAGGTATGAAGGAAAAGGAAATAACTCATGAAATATTATGGCCCCCATTAGACGTGGGACAGAAATTGCAGAATGGGGAGAGCAACCCTGGTCTGCTCTCAAACCAGGCTCAGTACCTGAGACTGCAAGAAAAGGCTCAAAAGGTCTAAGCAAATCCCTAGAGACTGCCTGCAGGTCATCCTCTTGGCCGGGTGAAATGGAGTGTTTTGGTTTATTGAAACAGGATAGCCCTCCTTGAGGCTCCCTCTCTCAGCCCTGGGCTGGTTCCAGTGAGATGACGATGAAAACCCCACTTACGTTCTGGAAGTGCTCCCATGCATCGTTCACAGTCTTTTAGACAAACATTTGACAAACCTGTCCAGTGACAGGAAATGTTTTCAGGCGAAGGTAACCAGCACAGGTTGCTCCAGCAATCCAGGCCATTTCTTTTTGTAAGAGACTCTTTGACGCGGAAACTTGGTAAAATTTCTGATTCTACAAATCTTCCTGGAGGTTTAACAGCACCAAAGCTGGCAGAAAATACAGCATCAATAAAGCCTGGGCAAGATTGGAAGCATTTTTCTAGTGAGGGCTTCTATCAGACTTTGAAAAGGCACCCGGAAACATGATGGAGCTGCTCGCAACTTGGCAAAAATAATGCATAATGCAACAGAAACAACAGTGCTCAAAACCAGGGAGACCAAGTCATAGCGTCCACTATGATGGAAAGGTCTCTCCTGTCTTAAGGGTATTCTGATGCCCATGAGTGAGTATAAATAGACCTTGAAGAGGGCAAAGACAGCAACTTGGCAGCAATCCCTGGCATCTCCTCGAGCTGACGTAAGCCAATGAGCTGCCGGGCCCTGGGGCGGCAGAGGGAATCCCGGGTGACGGATGTGTGGCATTTCTCCAGGAGCCTGTCGCTGCAGACTGTCCTGCACCATGGGGACCGTGCTGCCCTTCTTGGTTTGCTTCCTAAAATTTGAATGACACCTGTAAACCTTCCAGGATACAGACCCTAGGGCCTGGGACAGGCGCCATTATAATTGCATAAATCAAACAGCATAAAAAAAAAGAGAAAAAAGACGGGCTTTACTGTAGCTTTCCTGCAGACAGTTCATTAAGATAATTACTCACTTGTATCAGTCAAATGAAGCTGCTGCAAGTGCAGTCCCCAGTGGTGGGCCCAGAATGACAGAAATTGGCAGCCTGGTCATGCATCAGCCCAAATCCTTTTGCTGCTGTTTGCTTTCCATCTGCACGCTCATCCATCAGGCCAGACATCCCCACAGACTCCAGCTGAGGATCTCACTCATCCAGGCATCTGCCCACAGGATCCTTGTGACGTTTCCGCTAGCGAGAGTTATTCTGCAGAGCGGTTAAAAAAAACCTCTTCTTGGATGATCCCAGGGTCTTTATCCCTACATCTTCCTTCCCTTCTGTACAACTGAGGGGAAATGGATTTAAATTGTGCCAGGGGAGGTTCAGGTTGGATATTAGGAAGAATTTCTTCGCTGAGAGGGTTGTCAGCCATTGGAACAGGCTGCCCAGGGAGGGAGTTGAGTCACCGTCCCTGGGGGTGTTTAAGAGATGACTACATGTTGCACTGGGGGACATAGTTTAGTGGGTTGATCGGGCTGGGACAGAGACTGGACTTGATGATCCTCAAGGTCTCTTCCAGCTGACACTATTCTATGATTCTATGATTTTAATTTCCCTTCATCCCGCTGGCACGTTGGCTCATTCACCTGCAAGAAAAAGAGCTGCCCACACAGTGACCTTCATCTTCACAAATGCTAAGTCTTATATTACCACTTCATTCAAGCAATTTAGTAGGACACAATGTAACCCTAGGGACTTCTGGGCCAGGCCAGCATTGTTGGTCACACCGTAGAGGTGGAGAAGTCAAGGCACTGAGGGAGGACACGAGCTGCCGCAAGACTTGCGGGTGGGCAGCAGGAGAGCCAGGAATAGTGCCCAGGAGGCAACTCGGTCCCAGGAGAAGATGTGGGCCAGGTTAACATGGCAAATAAAAAAAATGATCCCTCTGATATAAATGTGACCCATGAAATACATAAACATTACCTAGCCATAAACAGCATTTACTATTTACAGCATCAGAGCACAAGGATATTTGCCAGCCGTTTGCAGCTTAACGGATAAACAGCGGCTCTTTTGATCCCGAGTTGTCGAAAGGGCTGTATTTAAAGTCATTAATTTCTCCCCAGTCTTTCACCCTTTTATGCTCTGCACTGATCCCACTGCTGTAAATATCGTTTTTGCAGTACCGTGGCAGTGCAGTAAATATCTCCCCTGGTAATCGGGTGGGCTGGGAGGCTCTCCTCCGCTCCCTGGGACAAACCGAAACTGAAACACCATGGGGATAAAATACAAAGATTGGAGTTTGGATTAAATGGCAGCTTTTGTCACCATTTCTCTGAGTATTTGAAAAATGGAGGCTGTGAATCCAGCTCCGAAACACTCACGTGGAACATCGAAGGAAGCCTGAAAGAGACAAAAAAATTATTGGGTATTTTGTTACCCTGCGGAGTTTTCTCCAAGGCTGGAGGGCAAGAAAGCTGTATTTACTACACTTAGCAGGTTTGTTTAGGATGAAATAAAAATCAAGAGTCAACTACTCTGGATTTGGCTGCTTGTCCCTTCCCAACCCTCTTCTTCCTCTGCTGCCTTAACTAGTGTGACTTAGCCACAACTCCATCCCTTCTAAGAAACATTTATCATCCAGGGCTACAAACATTGCGTGGGGTTTTTTTAAAGCAAAATATGATATTTTAAATGCCTTCCTCTTGAACTCCGCTGGAAGTTTGGAAATGTCTTAAGAACCCTGAAGTCTGATTTCTGTTTTCTCACAGAAAACCTTCACATTGTTCTGGGTCATTTACACAGAAACGCCTTAGGGAGTGATTCATTTTGATTTTGCCATTTTAGGTCCTTGCAGTGTGAAATTTATACTAAGATATTAAATGTAATAATGGTATGTTTATTGGAAATATGTAAATATAATACTAAAATACTGCTTTAAAATAAAACGTGAGCAAAACAAATTGAGAAAGTAAAATGCCAAATCCAAACAAAGCGTATCTGCACTATTGAAACTAAAATGTCATTTTTCTTGGTGTTTCCCATCTGATCTGCATTCCTGTGAAATGTTACGCGTATGGTTTTAGAGAAAGAATCTGCATTTATATAGTTTATGCCATCAGACTTCCTGTCTCATGTAAAATGAGAAGCTGCCACTTCTCCCAGCTGTAATACTGCCCATGTTGAGTATATGCTTGCTTTTTAGCACTTTTAGTACTTATTCTTAAACTGGGCTTTGCTCTTTTCTGCCCTAGCCCAAGGTTGGTGGATCTGGCAACCCAAAGAAGGAGGTGGGGAGGTGTTTTGGTATTGGGATATTAGAAACAAGGAAAGGTCCTTGGAAAAACATGGGAGGATCGGAAAGGGAACGCAGCACGGTGAGCAAACCATATGTTTAAGGCTTTAAGGCACCAGCCACCAAAGAAAGAACCTCCTCTTGCCTGGATGCAAAGGATGACGCTGCCTTCCCTGGCCAGTCACGCCGTGGAGAAAAAGCTACCTCT
>NW_009733642.1:111741-177832 GCF_000703405.1 Apaloderma vittatum
ACCCTGACTGCCTCCAGAAAGCCATTTATTTCACTTCAGTCCCATTCTCCTGCAGGCAGAAGCCTTGGCTGTGGTCAGGCTGTGTGGCAAAGGCTCCCCAGCCCTGCTAAGCACTTCCAATATTATTATTTTCCAGCTGAAGTCTCCCAGCAGTTTAAGCCCTCTGACGGCGAGCCTCACGCTGCCGTGTCATTAAACACCTCTCATCCGCGCTGTGACATCCAGCCGCTGCAGACAACTTCAGTGCCAGCCTACAACAGGCATCAGCCAGCACAGCCTCCTGCCAGCAAGGACAAGACGGCCCCAGCAGCCCCAGCCCCTCGCCCACCCACTGTGGGCAGCAGGGAGGCTGCAGTGCTCGTACCCATAGTGCTGCCAGAGCAGAGCAGACCAGCCCATCGTGTACTGCAGATCTCCCAAAAAATATTATATTTATCACCTTGACCTTGAGAATAGTCCCGACAGTCACAGTCTGAACAGAGATATGGAGAGGAAGGGATGCAGTGCAAACCCACAGCAGAAAAGACCACCCTCTTTGCCTTCACACAACGCAAATACATGACTTTTCCCCTCCATCTGCATTCAGATAATAATTCAAAGGGTCCGCTGTTTGGGGGGGAAAAAATCTCCCTGGCTACACACAACAACCTCCCATCAGGCTGAAGCATTTGATTCCAGCAGGAGCAAGGTGGGACCAGGGTCTTCCGCTGATCATCCAGCAGTGGAAAGAAAGAGGAGATCTGGAATTTAAAACAGGCATATTTTAGTGAGGAGACACGGAGGTGAATGTTTTGGAGGGAGAGGCAGACCTTCTTGGTGCCAGGATGCGTGAAGCCTACAATAGGGGCTCTGCAGAATGGCAGGACCGCCCTGGGGCCAGCAGGAGGCGTTAATGGTTTGTGTGTTTACGTTGCAAGCAGGCTCGGGAAGAGCTTTAAATGCATATTTTCCTCCTGAAATATTGAACCCAGTGTTTGCGTTTTTGGAGGCCTGGGGAAAAATTATGTTTCATATTTTAAAAATAAACACTGCTTTTACAGAGGTATAAATGCAGACCTACAGTATCCAGCACACCTTTGCCTCTTGCCTTATTTTCAAAGCTTTAATGTTGCTTGTGTGCCACAACCTCTGCTAGCGAAAATATTCACCTGAAATGTATTTATCTTCCTTTGCTAATTAACAGCAAAATGACACAGAGAAACTTTATATTTTCCTCAACAAGAACAGCCATAGAGACTTCATTTACGGAAAGCTCTGAATGATGCTCATTCATGGCAAGCAAGTACTGCCTGTGCCAACAGATCCCTGTATGCATGGCAGAGCAGCAGGAGAAACCCCATCCTAGACAGGGCTGGAAGTAAAATCTCCGGGATTTTGTGCTTTTCTTTCACTTTGTTCCCTAGTAGTTGTAAAAGTCTGCGTGTAGGCGTTCCATGTATTTGGGGAGAAAACATACCTCTGTGCATATGAGCACACAAGGATATCAGTGAGTAGGATTTATACGTATTAGCATCCCTGCATAAATAAATACAACCATGAAAAGCAGGTATGGAGGAGAGTTATGTGTCTGTATATATGTGCATGCAGATATATTTATATACATCATGCTTAGATGCGTGTACGGTCACACGTGTACACTTCATGCATCCATTCGCAAGCATAAGCATTTACCCAAGAAGTTTTTATACCGGACTCTTTGTGCCTGCACATGTATATGTGAAAGTTTTCTGTATTACTCCAAGATCACAATCTGCAATTTTCACGTCCTGCATGGTAGCCCTTTTAATCCCAGGGACTCTGAAATAACAAGCAAATAAAACAAGATTGCGAGTAAAACAAGAAAAGGGCCTCAATGACAGAAAAAGGTGAAATAGGAACAAAAAAACCCCACTTACCTGGAGCTTTTGCTCTTTCTGGTTAAAAATTCCCAGCTTGCTCCAGAGATGGTGGAAAGCCTACGATTGATGGCGTGTCCCTGGGAACAGAGCAGTGGGACAAATCTTTGCATGAGAACATAGCCATCATTTAATATTTCAATTAACACTTTTAATGTTGAAAGAGTTAAGAATAGTCTGGCAAATTCGCTAAGGACAGGTCCTTTTATTCCTAATCAAAGAGCCTTTCTCTACAGGAGCTCTTGGTCTCTGTTCAAGCACTTTTGGAGTAAAGAGTGACTCTGGATAAAGGAAGAGAAAGTGGGCTTTGAATTAAGGATAGTTTGCCATGGCATTGCACTAGCACAATGCAGATTAAATGGATGAGTGCTCCAAGGGTGTGCAGCTAGAAAGGTGAGCAAAGACTAATCCATCAGAGGAGAAGGGCTTTAATCAACTGACAATAATATAATACAGTAGTTAGAAAAAAAAAATAGATGCACTGCTTTGTGATGAACCCATCATTAAATTCATTTTCCTCTGCTACCAACTCTCCCTGCTGCTCTTCCGTAGAGAAAACATTGGATTTCTGCTCACTTGCAGCACCATCAGTCTTATTTGTTGATTTAGATTATTGGCTTTTTGTGGCAGGAGCTGTATCTCCCTCGTGTGTACAGACCCGAATGCTACACTGTAAAAATAAATCAAACTTCTAATCTGCCTGTCTATACTGAGTTTCACGTCTATTTATCTAGTTTAGGCTACTGAGTTCTTCCTTCCCCCCTCCCGTTCTCCTGCACAGGGGACACAGCATCATAGAGAACTCACTGTTCCCCCCAGGAAGAAATCTGCTCTGTGTCCTGTGCTTTTGCCCGCGCCTCCCCTCTCCTCTTCCTCTCCTCTTGCGACCGAGCGTTTGCCACACAAACCAAGCCAAGGAAGCAAAGCCCCCGATCCCACGGGCTGGTTTCCAGCCCCGCGTTTAGCCAACGCAGAGACTGAGAGATGATTTGTGTGATGCCGTTCCCGTCCCCCTCTCCCCATCCCTGGGCTTTGCTGGAGGGAAGGACACGAGCCCGACACACCGCAGACCCTTTGCTTACCGTGGCAAAGCCCAGGGTTTGCAGACCAGAGCTGGTGATTGACAGGTTAACCCCAGTTCCCCAGGGCTGGTCTCACTGGTCCCACTGTTAGGGTCCCAGATTCCCCACATACCAGCCCTTGCGGGGCTCTTTACAGCTCCCCATCCCCTTCGCCCAGCAATGAAGCCATTGTGGAAGGGATGGGGGCCGGCGAGGCTGGACATCCTCCCCCTCCCCACCTTCATGCAATATTTTCTCCTAGTCCTTCTCACTTGTCCCTCTCCCCTTGGTGCCCCTCCCGCCCCCGGCACTTCACACGTGTCAGGGGCTGGCCCCTTGCCTCCCCAAGGAAGGGCAGGTTAATACCTCTGGGCCAAGGCTCTTGCTTACCACTCTGCATCCAGCCTCCAGCTCCTCTGCAGCCATGGACAGGATTTTCTCTGCTTTGCTGCTCTCCTTGCTGCTTCTCCTCCAGAGCTATGGGGTTTGCGGGGCACCTCCTCAGCCCAGAGGTAAGTTGAGAGCTCAGCGGCGGGATGCGTGGCATTGGTTCTCCACTTCCTTGCCACCAGCCTGGGAAAGAGATGAAGGGAGAAGAAATACCCAACATCAGTCAGGCAAGCAAAGGAGCTTTCTCAAATATTTTCCTAAGGCAGAAAAACCTGGAGATGTGTTTGCTTCTGCCTCTTGCATCATTGTAGAGAAATAGTGGGAGGTCTGCAGAAAGGCACAGCAAAGGTGGCATCAGGTCAACCCTAGCCCCCAGCTCACTGCTCTTGGCTGCAGGAGGCCCAGGCAGAAGAAAAGCTCTCCTCTGCCTTGTAAAACTGCTTCCCCTCTCCACAGCTCTACAGAGGGCTGGTTTTGCCAGGAGCTCGAGGAAGAGTTGGCTTTGGTTAACCTCACTGAGCGGGAGGGTCTGGGTCAGGTTGCTGAAGATGGGCCTTTCCTAGGTTTTGCTTTGCCTGTTCTTAAGCAAAATCCTTCTCTGGTTATCCCTCCAAGCAGGATGTAGAGCAGCCAGATGGGAGAGGAGCTGCCTGCTCTACAGGCTGCACAGTCTCTAACTCCTAGACTGGAATTGGTGCCAGCAAGTATCGAACAGAAAGGGAAGGGCTGGTGGCGAGGAAGCATCTCCTCTGCCAGGGGCTGGATGTGCCTGGGAGCTCCAGCCAGCCTAGAGAACTCACCACCAGAGAGCTGGCCAAGGCAAAAATTACTGCTGGGTTTTAAAATTGTTTGAATGATCCTATGATGATGCATAATGCATATACCTGGGCAGACTGACAGCTGTGAAATAGGCTGACAGTGACTGCAGCGTTAGCTGTTGCTTATGAAGGGGAGTTTTCTGGAATACTGACCCGTTTCTCCTGGGTAATTTGGAAAGGGAGAGTTATCTTTGCTGCAGAACCGCTAAGCTCTACTGAAGTTAGGAAACTAAACAGACCAGTCATTCAACTCAGCCCTTTCTAAAGTAAACACCCCTTAATTCCAAGTTACTAGGCAGGTTTCCTGGCTTTTAATGAACGTGGCAAAGATGCCCTAAAGATATTTTCTGCTACATCAGACCGTGAAGTTCAGCTATTCCTGAATAACTTCAGGTGCAGACATTTTTGAAAATAGAATAGGATTTTTTGAGAATAGAATAGGTTTAGTTCAACTTTAACACAAACTCGGCTGAGTCAAGATGTCATTCAGAGCAAGCGTGCCTGGCTGTCACCTCCTGGAGAAAACCCAGGCCTGTCCTGCAGACCCTGATGTGTGCACAGAGGCTCTGACCAGATAGGCTGAAATCCCAAAGCTCCCATCCACTATCTCTGCTTTTAATTTTCCTGAAGTGTGCTTTGCTCTCATTAAATGGGGTTAAAAATATTATTCAGGGCAACATCGCAGAGCTTCCACGCAAAAGAGAAAATATACCTTAAAACTTCTATTTCATCCAAGTATTCCTAGGGAAAACAACAAACAAACAAACAACACTTTCCTTCCTTAGTTTGTCATTAAAACCAGAGGTGATTAATTAGCTACAGCAACAAAGGGAAATCTGTGCTTTATTTCTGGAGGAACTGGTTGCAAGACACTGAGTTTTTCCCTGTACCTTCATTTCTCACCTGTGAAATGGGCATAACCAACCCCTGGTAAAGGGATTTGTGGTGCTGTAGATGGACTGCCAATGGAGTTCTTCCTTCCTCTCCAACGAATGACGGTGGCAAAGCAAAAGTCACCCCCATGGGAAAAGGTTATATTGCATTTTAGTGTAAACTAGAGCATCTGACACAGTAACCACTGCCTGCTTCCCTTCCACACATTTTAGAGAGACCTTTCTGGGAGCCAAAAGCAGATTTGGCATTAGCGTCTCTCAGAAAACCAACCTGATTATACTCTTTATGGATATATCACAGAGTATTTATATTCATCTGTCTGAAAGACTGAGAGCTCAATTAGATTTCACACCGAGGACTAGCTATAATATTTATGTCATAATTTGGAGCAGATTTGCTGGCCCAAAAGCTCATATTTAAAAATTTGTCCACAGAAATCTCCTCTATGATATAACGTACGTCATCCTTCTCTGCGGAAATCAAATATTAACAGAGCACTTGATGCCCCTACAGAGACAGGCTAAACGATAGAAAAAAATTAAAAGAACAGAATGCTATAGATCTGGTGGGGGAAATGGGAGAACTCATTTCGAAAATCATAAAAAATATTGGTCCTTTTTATGTTTTGCCACAGTTGAAAATTAAGATGGAAAACAGCATGAAAATGAGAAATTAAAAAAAATAATAAAAATCACTCAGCTCTTTGCATTGCTAATGCTTCCTGTTTATACCATTTACTTTCTACAGCGGGTATTCATGTCTTACTATGGGGTTGCAGAGATTAACTATCAATTACGTGGTTCTACATCTCTCTGTTGTACTCTCCCTCACCAGCTCACAGAAGTAAAACGGCGCTGGTCTTTGCCATGTTACAGTATTTCATTTTTAGTGCCACTAGCTGAAAAACATGAGACTGGTTCATGTTATGTTGGTTTCTTAATCTCAGTATCTTGATTCACAGCTGAAGCAGAAGTTTCACGGCTGCTTCTGGTCACGCATGACAAAGATATAATCTCATTAATTAATATCCATGTGGATTGCTTAGCCACGTTCGAAACGCGGTAACTCCTTTTGAGCCTCTGCCTGATGCAGAAGTGCATGCCCAGGCTTCAGCTGACGGCGTTTATCCCTCCCTCCGTGCTGCCATAAGTGAATTAAGTTTCATGTAGACATTAGCAATGGCCTGGGGTGACAAGTGGGTAACTGCTCCCCCAAGTGCCGCGCTCATACCTCCTCCGCTCGCTCCCTCGGAAGTACATGTTGTCAGCCGGTAACTGTGCTTTCCTTACAGATGCTTTCCTATAAAATAAAAAAGAACATTTA
Organism: Apaloderma vittatum; assembly: GCF_000703405.1. Taxonomy (NCBI): domain Eukaryota; kingdom Metazoa; phylum Chordata; class Aves; order Trogoniformes; family Trogonidae; genus Apaloderma; species Apaloderma vittatum. The sequence goes on from NW_009733642.1 coordinate 118,123, forward strand.
GAAATATTACATTAAAGTGCTCTCAGTGGGCCTCTCTGAGACAGAGAGAGAAAGGATTGAAGCTTTCAGGTTCTCTACCCTGAGCTGCTGCTCTAACAAGACCATTCTTCCCTTCCTAGGATACTTTCCTCTTCTTTTTCTTTTATTTTTCTCCTCCCTCTTTATCCATTCCAGGCACCCTGTGTAGAACCAAACCCACCGACCTGGTGTTCATCATCGACAGCTCTCGAAGTGTGCGCCCACAAGAGTTTGAGAAAGTCAAAGTCTTCATGTCCCGCGTGATCGAGGGCCTGGACGTGGGCCCCAACTCCACCCGGGTGGGTGTCATCAATTATGCCAGTGCCGTCAAGAACGAGTTCTCCCTCAAGACCTACCAAACCAAAGCCGAGCTCCTGCAAGCCGTCCGAAGGATAGAGCCGCTCTCCACTGGGACAATGACCGGCCTGGCTATCCAGTTTGCCATTAGCCGGGCTTTTAGCGACTCAGAAGGGGCCAGGGTGAAGTCTCCCAATTTTAATAAGGTAAGCAAATTATCTGTTTCTTGGATGTTCATTCTTTCTCGTGACTCATGATGGAGTGGTTGGAAAAATCAGAAAAGGAGGAAAAGGTGATTTTCTCTGTGCTTTGAGTGTGTGGGGACACGTGGGGGTTAATTGCCAAAGGCAACAGATCTTTGGGAGGTGGAAAACTCCCAGCTCTCCTTGAAAAAAGACTTGACTTGCATTTGGGGAGAGTTGGTCAGATGTTCTTGGGGTAAATGCAATCCAGCTTCACTAACTCTCCAGGTAGAGAGGAATCAAAGAATTATAGAATCATAGAATTGTCAGAGTTGGAAGGGACCTTAAAGATCATCTAGTTCCAACCCCCCTGCCATGGGCAGGGACATCTCCCATTAGATCAGGTTGCTTAGAGCCTCGTCCAGCCTGGCCTTAAAAACCTCCAAGGATGGGGCTTCCACCACCTCACAGGTTGCCCAGAGAGCGTGCTGCTCTCCTACTGCCCTCAAAAGGCTTTGGAAAAGACTATTTTCTCAGCTAAAGGCTGCCCAGTTTCTCCACACATGACTTAAGAGCTGTTTGAGATATTGCATGGGAAAGATGTTTCTTCCAGTGAAACTGCTCCAGGGGAGGCAGTGGGAAGGCAACAGGTCTTCAGCAGAGCCCTTCTGCCATCTCAGCCTGGCCAGAGCTCCTTATGGTGGAAAAACCCAGGTCTCCTCAAAGCAGGGTCATCCAGAGCCACACGCAACCAGTGCATTGCTCTCCAGAGCTGACACAGCTCCATCCACCCACAGAATCCTCAGATTTCTGAGCTGGGCAGACGTCTTTTCCCAATAGAAACAGGAAGCCCATGGCCAGTCGTTGCACCTAGAATGGTACCTGGATTATGAGTGTAGGTTCCTAAAGGAGAGCTCTGACTTCCAGTCTTGCGGCCTGAAAGCAGCTCCCATTGATTTCACCATTTTTCTTATTATCTACCTTTCAAATGGAAAAAATAATGGGACCTTTTTAGATCCACTTTCCTCCAGGACCACTACTCAATTTGTTCATGACCTTCAGAAACCTCACCATATTTCTTTGCTTTCTTCTGTCTTTATCTAATTCCTCGATGTCTATCTTAAGACAAGGTGATCATGTCTGGGTCAGGATTGAGATATATCCAGATTTATGCATCACTATTATAATACTTTCAGTATTAGTCTTCATTTTTCCCATAATACAGCCTGACACCCTACACGCAGCATTGACCATTACTGCAGATCGAAGAGACATTTTCACTGAGCCATCTATGAAAATGCCTGGATCTTTATCTAACTAATCTCTTCCACACCATTTGAGTAATCCCTTTCCTCGTACACCATTTTTCTTCTCTCATCTACTCCCTGCCTGGGCTGCCAGACAACTCACTCAACATCCTCTTGCAATCCTTGTGGCTTCCTGACATCTCAGTACACATAAGAGCTAATACACCAAAAAAACCTTCAGGTTAAATATCCAAATACTTGGGGGAAAAAACAATAAATTTATGTAGTGGCTTACTGCAGTGTCATGGCTAAAGCATCAATGTTTCTGTGGACAGTGGTGCGAAGAACGCTGAAGTAGCTTTGTCTCCCTGAAACCATATTTCCTGGACATCTAAAAAAGCAGAAGAATAGTAATCATTTTTTCATGCTTCATATTAAGCATTAAAAAAGAACAACAAAAAAATCCCTACAGGCTCTTTCTTTCTACTTTGGATCTGGTTGAAGAGACAGAATCACAGACTGAGGTTGGAAGGGACCTCTGAAGGTCCTGCTGACCTTCTAGAGCTGGTTGCCCAGGACCATGTCCAGATGCCTTTTGAACACCGCCAACGTGAGAGACTAAACCCATTTGCATTCCTTTGTTCCTTGGTTATATTTTGCTTTTTTCCATGATGTCTTGAAATCCAGCAAACTTTTCCCTTCCACAACCCTCGTGCTGCTCAGGGTGCCTCCATCCTGGGTGGAGGAATCAGTCACGCAGTAATTTAGGCAGATGAAGCTTCCAGAAATGTTGGACACGGTCCTTGCTCCTTCACACAACAGAAGTCCAGCAAGACCTTGTGAAAATCTGTGATTATCAGCCATGTGGGAGCATCACAAGACCGTTTGGGCTCGCTGTGCTTCGTGTGACAAATGTCACCCCAGGACAGGGAAAAGCACTATTTGTTGCTGTAGGAGCTCAGAGTAAAGTCTGCTTATACCTTTATAAAAACCTACAGGGGTGCCCAATTACTTTTATCTTTCTTGAGGAGGAACAACAAACAGATTGTCAAATTGCCGAGGAAATCAAGGGCTTATTCAACTTTGTGCCCAATTCCCTTTTCAGTGCTGTTGCAACATTCATGTTCCACGCTGCATAATGAGACAGAGCTACCTCATTAGCTGCTGGATCGCCTGCACATGGCAGCCCTGACAAACGAATACCTAGGGATGCCCAGGAATACTCTGGTGCCTTAGTTAAGAAGGAATTTTATCATGGGAATGTGGGGGATTTCTATATGACAGAGGTAACACAAGAAGGATCCAGAAAGTTAGGAATTCACGGGAAAATGAAAGGCGGTGGTTAAAAGGAGTAAAAGCTCTGCCCTTGAGAAGCAAAAGTTCCTGAGTTTCCTTAAGGCAAAACTGGAGATCATGTTCAGCTGTTTGAGACAGCAAAAGCGTCCACCTTTTCTTAATTCTTCTCACATGGCTACCTGCTGGGGCCAGCACAAGCCCCGCGCTGCAGAGCGGAGTCAGTCTCTCCGGGATGCGGCGGCTGCTCCTTTCCTCCGACCTGTCTCTCGCGCTTTACCAAACAAGACACATACCAGGACTCACAGCTTTTTAAATGAGACAAGGTCATAACACAGAGAATTACAGAGAACCTGTGATTGCAAATAATTTGGAGATAGATTATTAAAAAAAAAATCAAAAATAAATTTTAAAAAATATTTACTTTTTTTTTTTACACTGCCTCAGGCTGGCAGGGAGGGCAAGTGTCTGGAAGGGGACTCCTATGGAAAAAAGCCCCAGGATTTCCATATTATCAGAATAACTATGTATGAAAGCAAGATCATGTCATTTCTTACACTTTTTCTGTAAGGCCCTGGTCCTGGTCACGGTCACACAGGCTCCCTGGCTGGTTGGTTCTTGAAGATCTTTCCCATCAGATCCAGATGTGGATGCTGCTATCAGACAGCTCCTGGGTCACACCTGGGGCTCAGGTCTGTGTGAAGATGACACGAAGAGCAAAAGAAACTGATTAAACCCAGAGAACCACTGCATTTAGGCAGAGAGATGCCGGGACGACACACAGCACCTCCACCCCACCACAAGCACCGCAAGAAAGACATTCAGCTGCTGACAGGAACCTGTTGGCAGGGCGGTGCTGCTCGCAGGAGCTACTTGATAGTACATCTTGTTTCCCGACACGTCGGCTTTGGATCAGCTCTAATTGGCAGCCCCCAGCCCAGAGCAGCTGGGTGCTGCAGAAAGTGGAGCAGCTGAGGTGAGGGCTCTCTCTCCTGGCAGAAGGCACGATTGCACGCCTGGCGCTGCTCCAGGAACAACCCGAGGGCTCCTCTCTGGTCGATCTTTGATTGTCATGTTCGTTCCCCTTTGTATCACACACTGACATCTGCCACAGGTGACACTTTCCCTTATCTTGGCCACAAGAGGAAGAGAAATACTTGATTGATTTTTTTTTCCTTCCAGTTAGAGAATAGGGATGCTACTAGGAATTTTTAATTCTGTGGCCCTTATCAAGCGCAGATAAACATCTGAACTTAGAGACCTACACCGGATTGAAAAGCCCCAATTTCTGTTTTGTTTATCCATATTTTGCACAGAAGGAAAGCTCTGAACTTTGGCATTGCAGTATTGCTCTGGGGCAGATGACCGCAGCACTCAGCCATCCCTCAGCTGAAGGGTGGGCAGAGGGGGAAGGAGCCCCTTCATGCACAGGGGGGCAGGGAACCCACTTCTGATCTTACCTGAGATTATTTTTTTCCACCCAAGGACGTAAAGCAGCCACCACCCTGAGCAGCTGGTGGGTCTGATTTTTATCTTCAGAAAGATGGAGAGGGTATGGTACAGAGGAGCACAGCAAAGAGCACCTCGGTGACCAGGTGATAGCCCTTTCAAACTCCCTGTTGGTGCCGGATAGATTTTTTTTCTGCCTTTTTAATTCGAGATTTGTTTAATTTCTACAGTACTGAGGGTATTTGCCTGCAATGTGGAGGTTTTTTCCTCCTTAGCAGCTCACCTGCTCCTGCTGATTATATTTCTCCGTGCTGCATTACCTCCCAATCAGTTCTGGAGCTGATGGTGGTGCCACAATAATACATTCGTAAGGAAAAGTGGCAGGAGCAGATGAATTGCCAAAGAATAAAAATAAAGGTTTCGTGTCAATGTCACTTAGAAGAAAAAAAAAAAAGAGGAAAACGAACCAACTAGAAACAGGAGCAGGGCTCTTGGAGGATTTCCACTGGTTCAGGGTTTCATCTAATCCAAGCTGGAATCCAATTCCCACTTAAACCAGCTGTCATCTAAATGCTCATATTACTAGGGGTAGGATCTCATCTCTGTTCCTGATTGTGGAACAGAGAATCAGAAATCATGGCAGGCACTGACACACCGCGTGACTTTAGGCAGTTCTCTTCCCCTTTCTCTGCTTCAACTTCTCCATCTATAAGAATGGGGAAAAGTCTTCATCTCCTGTTTCCATGACATTTCTTGAGAGTCTTTTAAGTCCCATACCTAGTTAGAGTTGTCCTTGGGGTCGGCTGGGGGTTCATGAAGGCAGTTCGAGTTTGGCTTGAGCATTAGTTTGTGTATAAAGAACGTAACCTTTATTTTGTTTCCTTCGGGGCGAGATGCACCAGTTGTGCCTTAATTAAATCAGTCAGGTCCCTGACAGTTTAACCTTTCCAGCTCAGAAGGAAACAAACCCCACACAAAAGAATGGCAGGAAGAGGGGCTGGCATTTCCTTTTTGTTTACTTTTAGAAACTCTTTACTAACCCAGGCTGTCCCACAAGCAATAGCAATATTAACACCCATCCGAGCACACACCCCCCCTCTGCCCCTCTCTGCGTAGGTGGCCATCGTTGTGACGGACGGACGTCCCCAGGACGGAGTGCAGGATGTGTCAGCGAGGGCCAGAGCAGCCGGCATTGAGATCTTTGCCATCGGGGTTGGCCGGGTGGACATGCACACGCTGCGGCAAATCGCCAGCGAGCCCCTGGATGACCACGTGGACTACGTGGAGAGCTACAGTGTCATAGAGAAGCTGACCCACAAGTTTCAAGAGGCTTTCTGTGGTGAGTCCTTGCCACAACCCTTGGGTTCCTAGCCAAGAACTGCAAGGGGCTGCCAGCGAGCTTTCGTGTGGAAGTTGTGCGTGATCATCCTGCATCCATCTGCTTCCTTGTTTCAAGGGCTCGGGTCTGCAGGAGCACGGAGCGGTATGGGAGACATGCGCTTTGAAGTTGCCTCTCAAGAATTTGGAGTTTTGTTTAGGGAATTTTAGGTTCTACTCAAAGAAATGTCTAGATTTCATTGGCGCAGAAGGGTTTGTAAACATGACTCACGCACTCCTTGAGGTATTGCAAAAGAACCTGGAAAACATGATCTCTCTCTAGCTAAAATCATTGCCCTTAAGGTAAAGCCTGTTTTGTCAGTTCTGAGAATCTGGCTTGCAATTTCCCACAACTTCTGAATTCCCAGTTAAGCAAGGGATGGTTTCACTTCCCTGCTAGAGTCTGAACTGCCTTTGCCTGACTCCGCTGTGGTTTTTGCAAGCCTTGTGAGTCAGGAAACTCTCCTGGCTGGTGCAGTCTCTAATGCCTTTCTGCACAGCACATCAAAAGCGCCCGACCGTCTTATAAACACGTATTCACTCCTGCACGAACCAGTGAATGGAGTGAGGCTTTATCGCTTTCAAACGCACCCACAAGTCTGTAGGAGGTGGTCCATAAATACCCATTTTACGTGTCGGCAAGAGGGGCCCGGCAGTTTCACATGCCCAGGCCGCTGAAGCACAGACGTGTGGCCACACTTCTTAAAAAGGTGCGATCCGCCACGGTGCCTGCAGCAAGGCTGTGCAAACACATCCACACAGATGGACCTGCAAAACTCTCCGAGACCAATTTCTTCAAGAGGTGTGAAATTTTGTGGTTCAGCTTGCAGGCTGAAAATGATGGGGCTGAGCAGCTTTTTGTCAAGGGAAATCTCCTCTGTAGCAAGGAAATTTTGAATGTAAAGCGAATCATGTATTATAATCAGGTGTCACTGCACCAGAAGCTCATGAAAGAGGGGAATAAATACTTTAGAGGGATAGAGACAAAATTTGAGAAGGTGGAATCCAGGAGGTGAATATTTGTGGGAGTTTGTGTTGACTGCCCTGGAGTCAGGAGTCAGTCAGAGATGGAGAGTCTTGACAATGTGTTTTGAAGTTCTGGCATTGGTGTCATTCAAAAAGATGAAGGTAAAAAAAAATTAAAAAAAAAAAATTCTGTGCCTTGCTTTTCAAGTTTGTAACATGCAGACGACAAAGTTCTCCTCATGTTAAAAACCCCTCTGAGATGCACCCAAGGGAAGCGCTGTGCTGAGGATAGTTCTGGCTAACAGCACCCTGCGAGCTGTTATCGTGCTTTGCAAGCAGCTGCACGAACCTTCCTCGGAGACGTTCCCAAACAGCAGCTGCTCCTGCCGAGCTTGGTTGGTGGGTACTGACAGCAGGAAGAACCGTGCAGCGCTGTCCAAACTGTTTCCCATAACACTCAACAAACACGTGGAGACCCTTGGTGATCCAGCCACCCGTTAGGCTCACAAGATCTCTATAGGCTTCAGAGAACTCAACCTGAGAGCCCAGTGTCAGAGCCACCTGCCTCGTTAGTTGTATTCCCGATGGTCTGAGCTACATATACGCTGCAAAGATCTACCCGTGCCGGCACGATATGCCAACGCATGAACTAGGAAGGCCAGAAGTCCAAAACACATGCAGAGCAGGCTACAAATGACTTGTAGCAATGGATAGAAGCCCTTTAAGGTTGAAAGACTTTGTGCCACCTCACACTGTTTCGCTGGATCTTGGTGCTCAGTTTCCTGCACAGATTCCCCTGGTGTTTGCAAACGTATTTGCTTCAACCAGCTCTGTTTACTCGCGAGTTCGTTTTCCATCCTGATTGCTGTAGCTGTGACAGGGCTGTCAGTCACTGAACGCTGCTGGCTCAGGCTGCTGCAATTCAGCTTCTGTTTGCTCAGCATCTCAGGAGTCAGATCCAGGTTAAGACCCAGCAGGCAGAAATGGTTGTAGACAGTGAATCTGAAAGCTGCACGTGCGAGAGTAGCTCTGAAGTTCATTCCAAGTGGGTCTGCACAGGAATCTCATCCAGGAAAGACAGGGCTGAACTCACTAGCCATAATTGTACTTCATAGCTGGAAAAAATGGGTATTGGCCAGCGCAGATGGTAGGCTGGAAACTAAATCTCATCCAGCAGCTTTGGAAAGTAAAGTGTATTGCGAGGCGCTCAACACAGATGGGTTTTGCCCTCCGTATGGAGACTATTTCTAGTCCTGGCTGTGCTTTGGAGACAAAAATCTCTCCTTGCTTCTTGTATCTCAGTGGCTGCCCAAGAGTGACGACCTCCGCTGCTTTGCCTTGCTGCAGAGCAGGCTTGGTTATCACTGAGTGCATGAGACAAATGCCGTGCTTTGTGCCCGGGCTGGGCTGAGAAGCCTTGGCACGGTGTCCCATTTTAATCTGCACCTTTGCTTACAGTGGTGTCGGACCTGTGTGCCACCGGAGACCACGACTGTGAGCAGATCTGCATCAGCAGGCCAGGAGCGTACAAGTGTGCTTGTAAAGAGGGTTTCACGCTGAACAGTGACGGGAAGACCTGCAGCGGTATGTCGTGGGTGTCGTTTGCACCGAGCGGAGCTGTGACCTGCAGTGGTGTGGTGGGGGTAGGACTGACACTGGGTAGATGTGTTCTTAGAACCAAGAATTACCTTGAAAACATTAGTGTGAACTATTGTTGAATCTTGATTGATTAAACCTATTTTATTAGGGATAAAATGACGGTAGGGTTGTATTTTCCTACATAATTAACTGGGAGCTTAGTTGCCGTTTTCTTTTGCCCTGTTCTGACGTTTTGCTTCAGCTTGCAGTGGTGGGTCAGGTTCTGCTCTGGATCTCGTTTTCCTGATCGATGGCTCCAAGAGTGTGCGGCCCGAGAACTTTGAGCTGGTGAAGAAGTTCATCAACCAGATTGTGGACTCGCTGGAGGTGTCAGACAAACTGGCCCAAGTTGGCCTCGTTCAATACTCCAGTTCTGTCAGACAGGAGTTTCCACTGGGGCAGTTCAAGAACAAGAAGGACATCAAAGCAGCAGTCAAGAAAATGGCCTACATGGAGAAAGGAACGATGACAGGGCAGGCTCTGAAGTACCTCGTTGACAGCTCCTTTTCCATCGCCAATGGAGCTAGGCCTGGGGTGCCCAAGGTGGGCATAGTCTTCACTGATGGACGGTCGCAAGATTACATCACTGATGCTGCTAAGAAAGCCAAAGACTTAGGTAGGTCTCCTGGATTCTCCTGAATTTCTCCCTTGGATCAGGTACTGCCTCTAGCAACAACCTGGGTATGACTCCTTCCCACATATCTCTTATGTAAGATGGAAACGGGTCACTATAGAATTTTGTTGAGATATTACCTGGCACTCCTTGCACGTTCACAAAGAACTTGGAGCAGCTCTGGCTGGGGTTCAGACAAATCTTGTTTTGCCAATATCTGGGTTTTTTTGTTCCCACAGCCCCTCTGTGTCTTTGATCCAAGCCTGCTGGTTGTCTTTCTGCTGCACAGGATGGGCTTTTCCACATTTGGTGTGGGATGTCTTGATGCTTCACACGAATGTGGAGGAAACCATAGAGAAAAGCTGAGGATTTGTCTGATGCTGGTAATCTAAGTCAGGCCAGCAGCAGCAGCACTCGTGGTGAGGCAAAGACAACCTTCAGGCAGCCCCTTGGAGAGTAACAGGAGTTGTAGGGTCAAGTGTGACTCAGCTGTAGCAGCCTTAGGGCCTGGAAAAGAAAAAGAAGAAATAAACAAAACAGAAACACAGATTAAGGGAGCAATTGTGGACTCCCTGGCCAAATTCCAGACACACTACAGCTTCTACCGTAATATTTAAAGTGGACGGTGGCTACATATTGATAGATTTATATGTCTAAACACTGTGAAATATGAATATCTTGAGATCTGCCCCTTTGCTGACCTGCTGACCAAGTTCCCAGCCTCCTGACATCCCTGTGTTAAATGGATGCATCCTCTGTGTGTACACTCGAGAGCTGCTAAATCCTTTCCTTCCTTTTAACTTCAGTCTCGACCACTAGATGGGACTAAGGGCAAAATAATAATAAAGGTCAGGTACAAGCTCATGAAAAGCTGATGTTTACAAAGGAAGTTGACATGTTATGTGGATGTTCAGCTCTTATAAAACAAAAGGTATCTATGGAATTTACTCCTCTGTGGTGATAAAACATTATGCCTTGTTTCTTCCTCCTCTTTCGTAGGGGCACAGAGATCTTCAACATCTGTTCCTAAGTTATTTCAGTGGGATAAGTAACAAGATGTTTATAACTAAACTGCAAGTATGTTCTTTGAGTTAACTTTGAAAAAAACCAAATATCGGATACAACCCGAGCTAGGAAGACAAGGCAAAAAGGGGACGAGGGGAAAGTATTACCAGTGTCTAGACATGGATGAGTAGAAACAAGTATTTCGAAACAGAGGTTAACTAGTATCACCATTCGAGTCAATGGGAAAACTGCAGCTCAGCTCAGCAGAAACAGGTTTAAGCCAGAGGTGGCCAATCAGTCTCCTGGCAGTGAAGCAGAGTACCTGGACCTGTTCTCAACACACAGCATGGGTTGTGCTTGACAGACAATATGAGTTGCAATTTTAGAAAGAGATTCGGCTGCAATTTTGCTATCTCTGTCACGCAGGGGGCTCTGCCACCACACGGGCTGCTTAATGGTGGCTGCGGGCTATTTTTAAAACTTCCACTGTTTCCTTTTGCTGTATTATTGCTTCCATATTAGCCAGATGCATGACCCTGTCAGGGTGTTATGATTACCTGCCCTTTCCTGTATCTCCAAAATACTGTTCTCTTGGCAATAGCGGTCCTTGTCTGGATAATCCCAGTGAGATTTTTTCTGTAAAAATATTTTGAAGCCCCGGCTGAGAGAAGTCTAGAATAGAAGAGGGTAAGGGGGTTAATTTTCCAGTTAACCTCTGCAGGGCTGTGTGGAGACCAGGGGTCCAGAAGGTGAGCAAAGATGTGAAAAAATGACGGGAGGGTGACCCCATAGCAGCAAGGTGCTCTGTGGCTGGCTGACTGACAGGCTCCTGTTGCTCGCAGGCTTCAAGATGTTTGCTGTGGGAGTCGGCAACGCGGTTGAGGATGAGCTGAGGGAAATTGCTTCGGAACCAGTAGCCGAGCACTACTTCTACACGGCTGACTTCAGAACCATCAGCAAGATCGGGAAGAAGCTACAAATGAAAATCTGCATTGGTGAGAGCAGGGACTGGGGAGAGAGGGGGTTGAATCACAGCATTGGAAGGCTGGAAGCAGAAGGACAAAAATGCCCCTTTGGATGGATGTTACAGTAAAGTCTCTATTCTCAGTGTATTGAGTTGACAGAGTTTGTGGAAGGACCATGAGACATCAACATTTTGGGTGGTTACCTGAACCACAGCCACCCCTGCCCCTCAGCCATCTGCACCTCTCAAAAACTGCCTTATCCTTCCCTTTTTCTCCACCTTTTTTCCCCCCTTCTCTACTTTCCTCTTTGGCAATTATTCATTCAGGCTCCACCAGATCCTGAAAATAGCCAGAAGTGACATAAGGAACGATGATATGCTCAGAGGTCCTGTAAACAATCTGAGCCTAAAAATGACTAAAAAAAAAAAAAAAGAACTAGCACAGTTATTTTAGATTTTTTTGAAGGAATCAGGCAGGTCACAGTCAATCCCAAACACCCAGGCTTTGTTTAAGATGCCGAATACCTCGCAGGCCTTCTGAGAGCTGTACTGTCAGGCTCATCAGGAACGTGGCACTCGCTTGTTGAGTCCAGGTGCTCCAGCTCCTTTATCCTGTTAGACAAATGTTTCCATCCAGTTCCCAGGAGGAACACTGCACCTAGCTCATTTAGCTCCTAAGGGAGCTCTGCCAAGCTCAGCTTTACTTCCCATGAGTCTGTAGACCTGCTCTTGACCGTGGCCCCAGGCAATGCCAAGACCTCCACCACTCTCATGGCATGTGGAGACACTAGAGCATCAGCGGGACAAAACAATGCACATTGGAAACTTATAATCTCCATTTTTACCTTCTTTACAACTTCTAATATTGTTATTTGGGCCAAAACTGAGAAATACCCATGTAAATATTAGTGAGTTAGCAGTAGGAGTTAGCAGCATCCCTGAATGCATATTAGAGAGGAAGAGTACTTGGGAAGTTGGGTGTCTTGCCTCAGGAACATCAGATTCAGTTTCTCACATCCTTACACGTGTCCTGGGTTACGCTGGGCAAAGGCCCTGTTCTCCAGGTTCCTAACGATGGGATCTTCCACCCCTCCTGGGCAAGTCTGAGAGGGACAACATCCTCCAGGGCCCTGCATCTGCAGAACCCGGCAGCCAGGCTTGCACGATAGAGACTCTCTTTGCCACGGCTACTTTAAAAATTAGGAATCAATCCAAGAACAAGATTGTGGGAGCTATATGAAAAACCCCAACAAACTGTATTTAAATATCTTTTGAGAAAGCAAATATGCTTAAGCTTCATCCTTCAAAAAAAGTAAAAGTAAATTTGGGGAGAAGTATTTGTTTGCCAAAAAAAGACCTTTTAAGTAAATATCTTAACATTTGTGTTTAAAAAAATAGAGGGAATTATTTGTATTTGTTTGATTTCCAGAGCCAGCTTGTATTTGTCAGCAGATGGCTAGAAATCTTCTTTTAATATTCAGCTTTAGTTTACTCATGACTGGTTTAATCCTGTTGTGGTTTTGTGCAAGTGATGTCCTTCCCCTTAAAAAAATCCTTCTCCTATTTACTCCTTTGATGTGTTGTGCAGCTGAGTTGACTCAGTGTGGTGTTGTAAACATCTTTTCCCAGTTGTTTCAGTACCCTCTTTAGTTCCTATTCCAGTCTGAGTTAATTTTTCTTGAAGAACATATGTGAATTATTGATATAGATTAGTAAACTCCTTAATGCACACTGCTCCATCTGCTCAAGAAATGGAGTCCTGAAGCAAAGCTCAAACAAGTCTTGACTTGCAGATGACAAACAGTGCCTCCAATTTTTATTTCACAAATCATAGGGCTCACCATGGTGATGTTATTGGGAAGACAGAGGTTGTTTTGAGCATTGTATTTGGTCAGATTCAAATTTTTGGGGCAAACTTGAAGCATCAGTAGTAGAGCTCAGTGGGTTTCCAGGAACCTGGAAACCCAGGGAAGACTTTTTGTGCACCAAGCCTGGCCTATATAACAAAAGAATGTGAGATTCTCCAGTCATCCAAGGTTAAAGCCAGAAGTGATCAGTCAGATAATTAGAAGGAGTGATACTTTGATTTCATTCATGTCTCCGATAAAATAAGAATTGCTTGATGTCATTTGTCTCAGTGATACTGATTTAATCCTTTTTTTGTGCCTCTTAACTCATCTTCTTGATATTCTGATCCACAGAGGAAGATCCATGCGAATGTAAATCTATTGTGAAGTTCCAGACAAAAGTAGAAGAGCTCATAAATTCATTGCAGCAGAAATATATCCTTTGGAAGCTGGCTTTGTTCAGATCTCAGTGGGTTGGGCTGTGTTTTCTGGAGGGACCAGAGAGGAAAGTCTGCTCATGAGGGAAGGAGGTTGGGTCGGTGTTTGGGAACCTGGAAAACACGACACTTGGATCATAAATGTGTATAACGAGGAGTCCCTGCACCAGAGTCCATAGATACTGGTCTTACACAGAGTAGACCAAAAACAATAGAGCCTGAGTAGAATATATCAACCCACTGCAAGACAGCAGTGAGTTGCAGGCACCAAGACATAGGTCAGATTTTAGAAAGATGCTTAAACAATGTCAGTGTGGCGTGTGTGGAAGCATGGGTCATGCATGGAATGATGCTCCAAGTCCTGTGAAACATGACAAGATGCGAGGCCTGAGAAAAAAAGTTGTGCATGAGATTCAAACTTCTAATGGGGAGAGGAATTAGTGAAACCTTGGGGTGGCTCACACAGGGCTAGGGGGATTTTTCATTACTGAGAATAAAGAAAATATAATTTTTAAAGCAATATTCTAATTCAGTCACACATTTCTGTGCTTTGCTATGTCAGTTGCACAGAGCATTTTCTACTCTTTAACTCAAATTGAGTGAAATCCATGACTTGTGTTATGCAAAAGGTCAGAGTAAATCAGTAGTTCTCACTCAGTGGGTTGCCGCTCCCAGGCACATCATGAAAAGCAATTAGTGAAAAGAGCAGAAAATTGTGACACACTCTAAGAAAAGCACTTTGCTCCACTCTTCACACAACCTGTCCCGCTCCAGGTCACGATTTCTGTGTCAACCACTCGGAACACGCTCCAATCATTCTCACATTTTTTACTCTTCCTTTCACAGTAAGTGTATGGGTGCGTGGGTACGTGTGCATGTGTGACCACTTTCTACCTTCCATAAAAGTTGGTCAAGCTGAACAGTTCAGGAAATGCCAGAGCAGGGGATGGCAGTGTCACTCTGCCATCTGCTCCCGGCAGGGTGGCTCCATCCCCGCTCTCTTCCGCGTGCCAGGGCAGGGCTCGAGCGATGAACTACTCCTGCACTGTCGTTTTTTTCCCCTTAACTCTTGCTTACTGGAAGCTGTGGCAAAAAGGATCGAAGCCCTGGAGAACAAGATCATCTAAAATCCCCAAGCGAGATGATTTGCCTCCTTCCTAACGTAACACAACTCGAGCTCCTTCGCTTGTTAACGGAGGGCGGCTCAGCCACAGGGCTACAGCCAGCTTGTAACTTGTTTTAAAGAGTCTAGTCTACCTGCATTTGTTTAAAAGGGAACAAGTATAACAGTATAGAGCAGACAGAGCACTGTGCGTGACTGAGAGCTAGACCACGCTAATGTTTGTTGCATCGTATAGAGTGCATATATTAAAAAAAAATATGGAAAGATTTGTTTTTGATTTAAAGCTTAATATATATATATGTGTGTGTGTTAATAAGTACTTGATTACAAGTTCTGTGAATCCTTGCTGTGTTCGGCATCTTCTGTTTCTATGCATGAGATAATTTAATTTAAAAGTCTAAGTGACTTAAAATCGACTCATTTGCTGAGTGTAAAATGTCAAAGCCGATGATCAGCTTATTATTGTAAGCACGACGCGATTGTCAGTAAGTAGGTGAAATACAGTAATGATCTCTGAGCGTGTTGCAGACGAGATAGGATAGGATGCTGCTGCTAGCTGGGTTTATCCATAGCTGCTCTACAGTATAGAAAGCAAAAACCTCAGCTTTCCAAGCCAGCAAATGGTCTCACCACGTCCCAGTGAACCAGCACCTGGGCTAGACCTGTTCTGGGCAGGTCCTGACTGCGCAACGAGCCAGCGGCCGTGGCTCTGTGCAAGGCAAGGCAGTGCAGGTCACACCAACCTCAGGAGATGTGCCCCTGCCTCCTCAGCTCCCTGGTCTCCATGTCCGCAACCAAAGCTACAAAAGGCCATTAGCACCGAAACCACAGGGAGCTACCACCGATGGAAGCGGTGCCTTCGTTACACCAGCTCCTTCCTTATCCCACGCCTCTACGCGCCTTCAAAGCCAGCAAGTTCATCTCAACACCTTTCAGACTCTTCTTCTGTTCCTGGATTCCCAGCACGGGCAAGACAAAAGAACAACATGGATAGAAGGATCCAGCACTGCCTGTCTCCTACAGCTGTGGGCTGGCGTGGAGGGAAGCGGCCACGTCTGCTCACGGCACGACGGCGTCGAACGTGAGCACAAGGGGTTGGGCTTGGCGGGTTCTTATTTCTATTTTTTTGTATCAAAATATTTATACTTGAGACTATGTGAAAAGCTTTCCAGAATAACTTGGCCTGTTCAGAAATGTCACCATAGGAGATGTGGTTTGGGGGAATAGTAAAAGTTTGCTGAAAATGTTAAAAGCAAATTTAACTTATTTCTTTGCGTAAGCTTTGAGGTAGTTGCCTGACAACAATTCCTCTCTATGGTCTTGTTAGAGGGTGAGAAAGCCTCCAACTCACGTCATAACCTTTTGGCTATGTGAAATCACTTTCCAGCTTAAAGATAATACATTTATAATGAAGGGAGAAAAGCCTTTCCAGTAAACAGAAGTTTCTGCATTCTGGTTCTCAACTTTTTATCAAGTTTTAATGCAATATCCAGGTTCCCTGACATATTTCTGGACCTATTCTTTACTCAGTTTATCTTCTTCCACATTTTATCTATGTCTCTTCAATCTAACAGCTGATCAGAAGCAATTCACTTCCATCTGATAAGATGATGACAGCATTATTATTTTTCTCTCTTTTTTTTTCAGCTATAATCAGTTTGCCAATCACAGAGATGAGCTCCTGTAGTTAATTTTCTTATACGCCTATTTATTCTTTAAAGGCCTTGAAAGTAAAATTTAATAGTCTTATGAACTAAAAGATTAATTTGATTTTAATTCCTGTCATAGCACGCATAGAAATGTTTACATGATAAGATATTACTGTTGTCATCTTGCAGTTTAAGCCATTTGAATTTTTCTGGTGAGGGGATAAACTCACTGAAGTGAGGGCTGGATCCTCACCTCCACAGAATACTTCATCCATTCATCCTAAATTATCATTTGACAATTCAGTCCAACAACTTCCATAAAACTCAATGCTGCTTATGTCTTTGGGGGGAAAAACAACTCCCAGCCCTTTCTAGGGACGCGAGTAGGACCATGCCTAGGGGCTACTGACTCAAACTGGGATGTGAAGGTTTGATATACCAAGCATTGCTCCTTCAGACCTCAGCAAGCCACCCTGAGGAAGGACCTAGAAGACTCAGTGTCTTCCTTAATCACCAAGTTTCTTGTTTCAAAGCAATACTCCCGGATGCTGCAAAGAAATGCCTCTACATGCAGACATAGCAGCTCGGTTTCAGTTTTTATGGACAGCATATAATCGTATCTATCTTTCCTAGAGTTTATCTGTCCATCCTTGCTTCCTTCCATCTATCCATCCATCCCTCCCTCCCTCCTTCCCTCCAATCAGTCAAATCACAACCTCCCTGTTTCTCTACACCACGGTCAAAGCCAACCTTTTGATATCACCAGGCCTACTTCACACAGTAAAACCCTCCCCAAGGAGCCCAGAGTGGGAGTGCACCATAACTAGTTTGCAGGTGTAAACAGAAAAGCTTTTCCAGTGCTCTGCAATGGCAGAAGGGCCAAGATACGTTATCAGGCATAGAGTCGCTCCTGTAACTAATATTTTGTATTGTGTTGCAGATAAAGCAGAACCAAACTAATTAACAATTATTTTTCCTCCCTTCTCACTTCTCCTGGCTTAAAACAACAAAAGAGCTCTTGCATCTCAAAAGTCAATTAGTCACTGGGCTAGAACACAGGCTTTTGACATTGTAATTAGACTTCATTAATGGATCGCCAACGGCAGCAAGATGGAAACCTACCAGATGAGCCTCTCTCTGCATTTTCTTTCAGCTAATTACATGCTTATCTTGGAAACAAAAGATGCTGCACACAATGAAAAAACCCACACACTTTTATGTCCCAAATCGTGGAGTGATGAGCTTATAGTGAAAGCCTCCTTGCCAGAGGGTTTAAAATGATCCTTCTGCAGGCACCGATCTTCTTTTCCCTCTCTTTGCTGCCGCATCCTCCACATTGCCACCAAATCCCAAGTTCCTTTAGATCTTCTGGCAAAAATCGTTTGTAAAACGCTGCCCTTGGGGTATAGAAAAAATCCTTGACCACCTCTTCCTTACCTCCTCCTGGCTGCTGAGGATGCCACTGGAAGTCTCCACCGCTCCCAAAAGCAGGAGGAAAGCTCTGTCTTCCAGCCGAGCTCTTCTGCCAACGAGATCCCTCTAGGGAAGTGATTTTCTCATGCAGGTCACTGATATTATAACACAGGGCCATTAGTAATCAAATAAAAAAGTGCTTTCAATTAAACTGAGGGCTTCTAGCTTGGTAACATCTTTCAATAGCAATTTGTAACACTAATACAGTGTAATTGCTGCTAATGAATGGGTAGGTAGCAGACCAGTTCCTATTATGATTTTTCTCCAAGCAACATCAGGCAGTGAAAGCTGTCTCAGGCTGGATGAATTCACTGTTTCGTCTGAAAAACAGTGAGCTCCCTCTCTCTTTGTCCTCTGAGGTAATTCAGCGAACAGACAGTTTAAGGTGCTACAAAGTTATGTTGTGCAAATTATTATTTGTCATTTTATGTTCAACTTCAGAAGAGGCTTCAACAAGCCAGAGCAGACTACCTTGTGTAATTCCTTTAGTGATGAACTTGCTAGGGATCGGAGCTCTGGTAATAAATTGTAAGTGGCTTTATACTTCAGATAGTCATTTGGATTTATTTGGTTTTTAATCACCAATCATGGCAGGGTTTTACAGTTGTTGTGGTATTTCACTGTTCGGTGGCCTATTCCCACTATTATATACTGCACAGATTAGGCTAGAAATAACAATAAACGCTGAGCAGTTCTCTGTCCTCGGGGAGTGCTATGTTCCTCGGTGGAGGTCAGATCGCTATCCCTCTCCTCTGCATGGAAAAGGTGAACTCTAAGGACACAGAGCAGGCAGCATCGTAGAAGGGGCTGCAGGGATGGGCAGAACGGAGAGTCCTTGCTCACGAGGACTGTCCCAAGGCAGATGAAGGACAAAGAACACAAGAGCTGAGCAATGAGGTGCATTACTTCCTACACCTCTGAGCACACCCTCACACCTCTGATTGTCCATCCTGGATGATGGAGACCCATCCGCGACTGACAGACGACAGTTTTGGCACACCTCACGGTGGGAGCAGTATCTCTGGGGTCACAGCAGACTGTCCTCCACACCCAGCTCTCCGTCCTGAACTGGTGTGACCTTCTCTCAGCGAAAAAGTCCACGTTTAGAGAGCGGAAGGTAAGAACCCTGTTTCTATGCTCGCAGCTGAACTTTGCAGCACAGAATGCTGCAGGTTCATACTAGAACCAGCTCCTTTTCGCCGCCCTTGAAGGGAAGAAGCCCCTGATACCGAAGGTGTAGGAGTCAGAAAGGCACAACTCCTCCACATCCATCAGTCAGCTTTGGCATCACAGCCCAACTACGCACTGGCCGGGGTGCTAACAGGGAGCAGGGACCTGGGCTGGGCATGTCCTGTCCTGGAGCTCTGGGTGAATTACTGGGCACAGACAGCAAGGGCACGAGCAACTCTCTCAGTGGTTGCACTGCTGGGCCAGGGCTCTCCGGAGCCTCAGGGACTCTCTTGACAGACCTTTCAGAAAGGCATAAAACTAATAAACCACCTACATGGGGGAAATCACTACCTGACCTTTCAAGCAGTCAAACCTCAGTGTAATCACCTGACACTTCTGGGTTTTATCAGCGTACCCACAAATTAGCCACGGTGTCTCACCAACTAATAGGAAGGAAGTAATTACTGGCGCTACCGCCAGAGCTGATAGCAAGGGCTACTTTGGGAAATAAAGGATTAATTTCAAATATATACATAGGAGATCTCGATAGCAGCAGGTGTAAAGGGAAAAGAAAATTTAAGGTAGACATAAACGTGGGAAGAGAGATACAATAGCAGAAGTGGAAGTATACGTGGAACTGAAGCACAATCTTTTTAGCATGCAGAACAGCGACAGGAACTTCTCAAACCCACGGGCCATTTCCTTCCAGCAATAACCGAACTAAGTGAGAACACTCACAGACAGAAGGCCATGACAGAAAGATGGGTTTTACCATGTTGCAGGGACCTGTCCCTAGAATCAGAATTAGGGATGGGTGGGATGAGACTGGCATTAAGCCAATAAAACACCTGCTTAAAATGGGCCATCTGAGATGACAGTCGCAGCCCTCCAAGGGCTGTGCTGGGGTGTGAGAGCTGGCGGCAGTTTGGCCGAAACAAGGATCAAAGTTGTGTCTTCCCCGACTCCGGGGCGTACTGAGAGGACCAGGATGCTTCTCCTCTCACCATGCTGGGCTCAGAGAGCCGAGTGTTCTTCCAGATGGGCAGTGGGAGCTTTCAGGGCAGCTCTAGGTTACATTCTCACTCTCTATAAAATCATACCTGGCCACATTTTTTTTTTACCAAAACCGCCAGTTTCTCCATATCCTCAGCTTGTTATGGAAAGCCTCAGAATGCCAGATGCTCTGAAAACAGGGAGGTAGCTGTCTGGGTGCATAAAAAGGAGTATGACAGAAGCAAGAGGGAAAGATCCTTGCTTTAAAATGCATATGTCTTCCTGGCCTGGATGATGCTGTCTGCCTTAGAGCATGAATAAAAGAAAAAAGCTGTTCTTGTTCTTTTCAGGTATGTTTTCCTGAGCAGAGGATATTTGGGACAACAGCTACAGCAGGGAGGGGGTAAAGACACCCCCTCAGCAGAGCAGCTGGTGGGATCAAGGTGCCCAGGCCAGGTGGGTGCTGCCAGCTTGGATGCAGACCTGCTTGGGGGAAAACTGGTTCCAGGTGACCACCCACAGCCCTGGCCAGGCACTGAAGGAAGAAACTGCTCCGGGTGAGGGAGACGCAGAGCAGGAGTCAGGATGGCTTTGCTGACAGCAGGTCGCACCACGGGACGTATCCAGAGGTGGAAGGGGACCAGGAGCAGCCATTGCCCAGCACTGCAAGAATTAACTGGGAGCACCAGGACACTGACCTTTCTGTTTCCCTGTGCTACCAGTGGAGGCTCACAAAAAACAATCCTCCTGGCAAGCCAGGATGTCCCTTGTCACCACGTACATCCCCGAGTACCAATGCTTGGGCCAGGCTCTGCTCATGGGGCACATCCCCTGCCCCACGCAGCGCTGCATGGAGCCGGTAGGGAGCTCATGGTGAGTTGGGTAAGCCCTGCACCTTTGCAAGATACCCAAAGCCCACAGTCCTTTTGGAGGCGGTGGGATGTCCCTGAGGCTGTCCTCTGGAGGATGCCCTTTGCAGCAGCAGGTGAAGGTGAGGGTGGGGGAGCAGCACCAGCAATGCAAAAGCTGCTTTCGGAGAGGACGAGGGGCTGCAAACGGCGCTTTCCACCTGGGTTATACAGTGCAATCTTTGCAATATGTCACAGCGGTCGCTAGATGTCCCCATCTGAATACAAATTACAACCTGCCCCCTCCCCACCCCCCCAAAACGAACCCCACATCCCGGCACCACCACCCGTTTGTTCTCCTTGACACTGACACTAATTAAAGATAACACCACTTAGCCTCCTGTCATTCGCACCGAATCGGTAATGTTTGATTTGTTTAACCTTTGCGTCAAAAAAAAAAAAAAAAGGAAAAAGTTAAATAAATAAATAAGCACCTCTGCAGGGTGCACAGCCAAACGAGGAATCACCAGCATAAGGTGGGCTGCAGGGAGGTGTCACTGAGGTTGTGCTTACTCCTGGGCCCCAGGTTGGGGCACCTCGGTCATATCCTGCACCCTCTGCGTACCACCGAGCCAAGGGGACTCCTGCCTTGCGCTGCCTTCTCAGCCTTGTTCTTGGAGGGAACAGGAGGGAGAAGATGCTGGTTCCTTGCTGAAACGGGGCTGTACTGAGCCAGAACTGGCAATAACAGCAGCTGCCATCTCACTTTTCATGCTGGGTGCATTAATTAACCCTGAGGTTGAGCAGGGTTGTCTGATTGCTTGCCAGCTAGCTCCAGCGAGGGAAAGGAAGGCACAGAAGTGACGTGAATTGCCCAGGTCCAGGGAGCCAAACTAATCGGCAGGAACCAGCCACAGGTAAAGGGGGGACACGAGGTTTTCAGCCCTCAGAAGTTCAGCAGTAGGAGCCAGGGTGGGGACATTTAAACTGTTCAGAGCTCAGCTGGACACAACCTTGAGAATCCTGTTCTGTGTTTGCCCGGCTCTGAGCAAAGTGCAGAACCAGAGACCTCCAGAGGTCCCCTCCCACCCGTACAGCTCTGTGTCCTGACATCTCTCCTCCAGACACCTCCCTGGGCTTTGTAGCTTGGCTGCTGTTGCCCGGATCCTGGTGTTACCCAGCAGGCTGCCACCACTCTGCATTACAGCATCCTCCGCAGCCACTGTGTCCTGACCTAAAATCTGGGCCAGAAGATCCAAAACCAGATTCTCTCCTTTCCTCTCTGACTGCAGGAGGGCTCAAAAAGCTGCAAACTCCCCTCATCTCCCTGTTTCCAATCCTTGAGACAGCACATGAGCAAGACCTCATAGAAAGAGGTTGGATGCCTGGCTGGGCAGACTCTAATCCTTCCCTGACCTCCTACTCTGGGAACAGTCAGAACGTTTTTGCTCATGCTGGGCTGGCTCCCAAACAGGGCTGGCGATGCAGGAGGCCAGGCTGTTCCTCCAGCAGCAGCTGGCTGCGAACAGTCCTTGTGGCAGCTGTAAGCTGTCCCCCTCCTCCCTGCTCCTCTGTCTTGTTTTACCTGGCTGCCTATCTCAGACTTAATATTTTCAGGTCGTTTAAGCTGCTTTATTTCCTTAAGGAGAGACAAGCAGAGACTGTAACTGGAGTTGATAAATCCTTAGACTTTGACCTCAACATTTATCTGCTGATGCTTTCCATTTCTCCAGGCTGTGCAGAGGAGGATGAGCAGCTCTATTCCCCTCGGAGACAGGCTCTTGTTTAAAGGCAGAGGGTGACTCCGCAGCAGAGCTCCCCATCTGCTCCGGCCAAGCGCCCTACTTGGGGATGCTGATCTTTAGGCTCAGGGTTTGTTCAGCCTGGGATCAGCTATTCCCTCTCCAGTGGCCTGGTTTTCTCAAGCTAGCACTCATCATCCCAAGGGGAGGTTTTTCTTCTTCCTCTCCCAAAAGAGAGATCACAGAAGTGACTGGGCTGTGTGACAAGGCTGATCCCATAATATGCCCAGGAACTGCAAGACATCATTTCTCACATCACAGGGAAACGGCCCACAGCCATCAGAAGGAAAAAAAAAAAAAAAAAAAGTTCTAATAGCAGGCCATTATCTCATGACAATGGCTCTGTTAACACATGCTCACCCTTCTGATGTGCTTAGAAATCTGAGAAATGAAATGAAAGCTGTCGCTAAGGAGAGC
Organism: Apaloderma vittatum; assembly: GCF_000703405.1. Taxonomy (NCBI): domain Eukaryota; kingdom Metazoa; phylum Chordata; class Aves; order Trogoniformes; family Trogonidae; genus Apaloderma; species Apaloderma vittatum. Next base: position 140,931 of record NW_009733642.1, read on the forward strand.
TTGTATTTAGTGTTTCTGTCCAAGTAGAGAAATAGGAAGCGGAACTGGAGACAGCAGTCCTGCAGGCTTAAGGAAATAGATTGAAAAATACATTTGGAGTGCGGAAATGGCATAAGACACGTTGCAGTTTGGCTCATTTGGGATTCCAGTCATATGGGCAGCGACACTGTAGAGGATTTAGCTTGCCAATCAACATCTTATTTATTTCCTCTGAACAGGATATCTTTATTCTGTGGCTGTCTCCGCCTGCGACATCTACGGAGATTGCAAAATTCAAGCGGCTCGGCTCTTTGTTGTTGTTTTGCCCAGAGCAGCACAAGAAGTAGGAAAACATGGATCCCAAAGAGAGAGCTCCTTGGCACGGTGGATGCGTGCAGGCTCATTCCCCTCCGGCTCGCACAGCCGTGGCTGGCTCGATACCGGGATTACACGGTGGTGAGGCAGGAACTCAGCTGGCCAGGGATTATCTGCTTGGCCTTGGGTGGAAAAATGTCCCCAAGTGCTACGGGGCCACACCCCAAGGGTCTCCAGCCTCTCCAAGCTGGAGCAAGAGCGTCCCTGCGCGCCTCTCCAGGGCTTCTGACACGGCTCCAGCTTCGTGGGGCATCCTTGTGGTCTTCTCAGATTCCTTGCTGCAAAAAGCCAGAGGCAGCTCTTCCAGTTTGTGAAGATGAGGACTGCCCCAGTAGGGTGGGCACGCAGAGACTTTGTTTTGTTTTCCCCTTTGAAACAATCCCAGCAAAACGCTTTCAAACAGAAACAACTGTTTGAGGTTAACGCTTCTTTTTTAATTTGTCTTGTGTCTCTTTTTTTTTTTTGAAAAAAAAAAAGCTTTTCCAGAACTCCCAGGGTGGCAGAGAGCATTCAAATTCTCATTTTCATTCTGCTCAAGAAAGAAACCTTTTCCCGCAGTTGTTCCCTCAAAAAGAATCTGATTTTTTTCCCTCTAACCCTCCCTGAATTGAATCAAGAAAAAAGGTCATTTAAATGAAAGCCAGCGCTCAGAAGGTTTAATACATTAAATTAGATGCAGTGAAATAAAATGCACACTGGACCCTTTTCTTCAATTAAGTTTTATATAAAAAAAGATCTTCCTATTAAAAAAGAATTTTTGCAATTGTTTTTCCTCTGAAGACATTTGAACTCTACTACAAAAGAAAAAAACTTTCTAAAAAGAACCAGCAGAAAATAACTCCAGATTCAAACTAATGTATCTGTTGTTTTGTTTAGGATTTCTGGAACTGGAAAACCAGGCTTTTTTTGCAGACAAAAATTCAGTAAATGCAAGACAGTAGGGAGTAAGGCCACACATTGAAACATTAGCACAGAAAGATGGTTTTTTTGCTTAAAACAAAGCCCAAACAAACCAAGAGTCACAAATTAAGTTGAAAAGAAACAAACAGTATCATTTCATTGTGTTGAAACTAAATAGTTTCCATTTCATGCATTTTTTTCAGAGAGTTGTTTTTCTTCCCCCTAAATTTTCATGTTCCTCCCACTTAAAAGAATAAAAAAGTATAACAAAATAATCCCACTCACCTGCAGCACTTCTAACCAAAGGTTTCCCTGCCTCACTTTCTGTAGGAAAGGTGGTGGCCTCCTGAAGAGCTTGGGGATGTTCTCCACAAGAGCCAGCAAACCTCTGTCCCCCCACCTCCTGGCAATCAGCCTGTTCCCATCTCCCTTGGCTAAAGGTTTCTTAGAGACTTTAAAGGGTGTTTACAAAGATCGGCACCCTGAGTGTCGATGCAATTAAGGTTTCATACTGCAGGACCTCTGAAATGCCAATTATCTTCAATTGCCTGTGCTCCTTCAAGGGTTTCAGTCTCTCACCTTGCAGCCTGAGGCAGCACCATCTCCATCCGCACCAGCTCTTCTTTCACGCTCACCTGCATGAAGCTGCAAAATATTTTATGCACCCCTAAATATTTTATGTGCCCCACCATTGCAGCACCCTCTTCTCACCTCTGGAAGGCTGAGAGGCGCAAGCAGTCAAGAGGTTCAAGAGCATCCCTGATGGGTAGAGCTCAAAATAAAAGCCCAGGTCATCTCTGGCAGGTGGAGCTCCTGCCTTGGCCAGGCAGCTACTCAGGACCCAAGTGAGCTCAGGTGCTGATGTCTGAAGAACTCACAGGTGATGGATAAAACACAACAGTGTGGTAAAAGGGCCCCACAGCACAAAGATGATAGACTCATACCATGCTTGCATTGCTCCAAAGGAATGGTCCAGGAGGCTACTGTAACCTCCAGGGGAGCACTGAAGCCTACCCAGAAGTTTCTGGAGGAAAAAATCTGCTTTGATTCAGAGGGTGACAGCCAGCACAGGGCATGTCACAGCCAAAACCTGAGGAGCACGTTGATCTACAGATGTTGCCTAGCTAAGCTGGTGTCTAGGCTTCAGTGGAACTAGTGTCACCCAGGGGGCTCCTTCACCTCCTGTGCACACGAGGCAGTCCCACCCAGAAGGGATACTTTTTCTTGCTTTTCTTTCACTCATTTGTTTCATCCTTCTGGGGGGAAAAAAAAAAAAAAAAGATAAAATATCAGTCCCTTTTTAGCGTGGGGCAGAAGGAAAAGAATCTCATTGATAATAATAAGTGCTGATGAAGAGGAAGCACATCTGCAGAGGATACTTTCCAATGGATTATTGTCTGCTGGGTGTCGCCAGCCCATTTCCTCCCATCTGAATTCTGCTGGTGGAAGCACTCCCAAGAGACACAGCTTCACATCTGTACGCAGCACCCGAGCTGAAGAAAGAAATGTGAATCCTGCCTTTCAAATGCCAGTAATGAGAGGAGAGCGGGGGAGTAAGAATTGCTCTTTTATTAATCAAATTCTCTCCCCCCCGCTCCCACTCCCATCTGCAGTCGCCCACCATCGCCCGCTCTGGGGAGCGTCCTTCGGGGCGCGCCTGCCCAGCTGCTTGTGAAGTCTATTGGCAGAGCAGCCTCAGGTACCACGTCCTCAGTGTGATGGTGCTACCACTGCCTGGGCTCTGGCAGCTAACGCAGGACTTTGTTCAGCTGCCTGGAGGGGTGATCCATCACACAGAGCTCGGGCCTGACTGTGAACGAACAAACGGAGGATGCCCGGTTCAGGAGAGTGATAGCTATTGGGGTATTCAGGATAAGGACAAGGAAAGAGAAGCGTTCTCGTACTGACCTATTTAATCATCTGTGATTCCTAACCCACCACCTCGCAGCATCAAAGTGCCCAGGTGCCTGAGGGGAGAACGCAACCCAGGGCAGAAGCAGACTGGCAAAGAGGAAGCTGTCAGGAAGCACAAGCGAGTCATCCAGGTGTGGGCAAGGTCAGAAAGCAAAGATCTCCTAATGTTCCTGGCAGAGGAGGAAAAGTAGCTTTACTGCAAGCAAAACGGATAAAATGAGGTTGCCTTTGCAGGAGGAAATTATAGGAGCTGGGTGTCAGGTGGGTTTCCAGTGAGGATGTTCCTCTGGGAACTAGTGTCACCCAGAGGGCTCCTTCACCTCCTGTGCACAGTTCCTTCCAACCCCTAACATTCTGTGATTCTGTGACTGGTGGCTGGCATCAGGGACCAGTCATTCCAGGAACTCAGATAACCAATATAGCCATTAATTCCTCACGGGGGATAGTTGCCCAGGAGGAAGCAGTTTTAAATTTTCAAATTCTTGTCATGGCCAACGTAACTGAGAGGGTATTAAGGTGGGAATCCAGAACCAGCAGCTTTGGCCAGGCTTTCAGGTGCTGCTGTCCCACTGAAGCCTGAGCACGACCTAAGGGCAGGAAAGGGTGTCCAGGCCCCGGGGCTGTTCTAGCACGATGCCTCTGCTGACAAGCACAAATCAAAATCATGCCAGCACCATAGTGAAGGGGAGTTTCTCCCAGATCGCAGCTCAGGCTCTCAGCTCAGCCGTTTTGCTGCCAGGGGCCATTCTTACAGCATTCACCTGAGCCCGCAGTCGGTGCTGGCTCCCCAGTGACTGGGATAAGTGACGTCTGGGACATGGGGCAGTGTCCACCTGCAACACCCTGCAGGACCTCAGGCCATCAGCTCTTTTCACTGCTGTCAGCGCTGGCCAGTACCAGCTGCTGCTTGCTCCCAGGCTAGCATGCCTCAAGATTTCTACCCTTTTAATTTTTTTTCTCCTTCTTTTTTGTTCTTTTGAGATTTCTTTGACAAGCCAGCAGGCTCAGCTGCAAAGCATTGGCTTCTCCCTGGCCTATAAGGGATATAATTTACACCCTCACAAACTAAGCAGCTGTGAGATGATCTAAGTATCAGAATGGGAATACCTCCCCTGCAGAGCAGCAGAACAGGAGACCCACGGCTGATACCAAGAGCATCCCATGGTCCAGGAACAGGAAAACCAGCAAAAGTACATGGCCCCGCTGCTGCAATTTTTTGCTCTCCCTCCAATGCTCCTCTCTGGGGGTCTGTGCAATGGTGGCATCAGGTCTAAGAAATTGTACCTGAGGACTGGTCTGTGCTGTAAAACTCCAGAGTTCAGGTCCTGCTTGCTCTTGGCGGGTGAAGATGCTGGGAACACCCAGCTCTGCGTTTGGTACAATTCAAACCACTTACAGGAGCTGATTCCTGTTGTGAAGAGCACAAACGGCTGAGAGGAGAACAGGGCCAGGTAAAAAAAGGGAGTTTGTCCTGCTTTCACAGGTAAAAAAACCCGCAATGCAAAGGGTAAATGTCTCACCCTAAATCACCACGCAGCATTCTCTCCAGTGTACTACAAGTCCCCCTTTAGATGGGGGCACTTCCTCATACACACACTTTATTATCCTAGATGAAGCCATTTCCAGCTTGACTTGAGGGTAAAAGGATTTGTGTAACTTGCTGTGGCCCTGTTGCCAGGAAGAACGTGTGATTTCCATTAGCATCAGCAGAAGTGATGAACTTGCACCTGTGCGGAAAAAAATATATAAAGGCATATCCCAAGATAAAAGTGACCCCGTGTGAAGGATAATACATTTGAAGCTTTTAATCAATCCCATTAAGGAGAAGTGGTATCTGCACTCCTGTAATCAAAATCCAACCTGCAACACTGCCAGTCTGGCTTAGGCAAGCTTGTTCCTCCTTGCAGCCTTTTTCAGATATAGAGATTGCCTTGTGCAGAGGTGATATCGAATTGATTCAAAACAAATTTTAGGATGTTTCAGGCATTAAAGTTCTTCAGGAAGGTCACTGGTTATACGGTACAAGCAGCTCCTTTTCAATCTGCTCTTTAGTTTCAATTTACAGATCTGCACAGAAACATAGAGTGCTCTGATTCCCAGTTTTAGAAGAAAATAAACCAAACTCATGGTGAGCACAGGCAGAAAGCTTTGAATGTGATTGTAGCAGCTGCTCTGTTGGTGGCAGTAACTGGACCTTGGATCTCACATTCTTTGCTGGTAGGACATTAAAGAAAAGTGCAGAACCAAAGAAATGTTGCCACGCGTGGGTCTCCTCAGTGTAGAGGCTCCAGCTCACTCGTTTACCTCTGGGCATGTGCCCGGCCACCGAAGGACCAGGTAAAGAGGGAAAGTCAGAGCCTGCAGGTAAGGGAGCAGACTTCTGCATGCGGTGTTGTAGAAAAGGTCATGCACATCAGACTCTTTTTACAGGGTATTGAGGAGAGCAAGGTGACAGGGAACGATGCAGGGCATGAGCCCACAGAAAGGTCTGCAGATAAGGGCTGCTGGAAGTCTCTTGGAGGACAATGTGGTGAGGGACCTGAATGCTGCAGGAGTGCTAACGAGACGGATGTGAAAGAGGGGAAAATGGTAGCAGTGCTTTGACCATGATGGTCTAAGGATTCCATGGAGACAAGGTCTGCAGGGAGAGAGAAGAGCTTCTGTTAGGACAATTGGTATCACTGAGGGGAAAAAACGGCCAGCTTTGGAGCGCCCAGTGATTGCAGAGCTATAAAGAGAAGTCGGGTGAAGTATTACAAAAAGTACATGGAGAGAGAACCTGACACATGCTTGTGGGATGGTTGGTAGATCTTCTGCTGTCTGGTGCTCTTTTGGGGCATTTCCATTCGTAGAGGCAGGGTGCAAAATGCTTCTGAAGCAGAGTGGAATGACTCGCTTGAGATTGAATAGCTTGAGATTTTTCCAGCATTGAAAAAACCACCTTTCTCTTCTGCTGTCATCTTTGCCCCATTTTAAAGAGGGTCTCTCCCCACATGATGCACTCCTTTAAGAGAGGGGACTGCGGTTTTTTGTTGGCTTCCCCTGTGAGTTCCTTGGTCTTCTGTTTTCCAACTTTTCTAGCTTGTTTGCAAACTGAATTGCTCCTTTCATGTCTAAAAAGGCCTAAAAAAAGCAGGGCACAGTGGAAGTGTCTGCAAGTTATTGAGCATTTCCATGCCAGCACACAGGCTAAAACAGCACCAGGGCTCTTATTCACTAGTTAAGTCAGTTTGATTTGTTTCCTGGTTTTCCTTTTTTTGTTTTTTTTTTTCCTTTTTAAAATTTAGAATACATAAAAAGCTGACACGAGAAATTTTAACTTATTTTTAATCCTTTCTAAGATAAGATGTTACAGCAGGTTTTTGCAAAACCACTGTCGAGTGGATTTCTGGCTTTTCTGACCACTTGAAGCTGGGTTTAGGTAAAAGTAGAAACTGTTTGTCCTCTCGTCATTAAGGTAGAAAGCAAGTGCAGATCTGATGGAATTACTTGAAACTTGAAAGCAGAAGCAGACAATTCTGTCCACCTCACTTGTCTTTAGAGAAAGCAGGAGCCATGAATCAGAAGGAAATTGCTTTAATCTTGCTACATATTAATAATACTCAATTTCATTTATTGTGAGCGAGAGGAATACGGACCTCCCCTGCCTCCTGCTACGTTCATAATTTATCCCCAGCCAATTAACTTCTTCTTCTGCAGAATTAATAAACTATTATATTATTGATGCCAAAAAGCGGGTACGGCATTCTCCGTCTTCCTGACAGCATTGTGAAAAGTTAAGTGTATCATTGCAGCAGCAAAGAGAATTTTTCTAAATTTCCTTTTGTACCAAGCTGTGGGGGGTGATACTCTGCAGGAATCTGTCCTTAATTCTTAGCCCATTACCAACTCCATGGCCAACCTTACCGGGCTTTTCTCAAAAAGCTGAAACATATCTATATCTGCCAAGGTTTCCAGAGTCAGTGCTACTGCGGAGGTCAATTGATGAGGTCAAATTTTCTGTGTTTGCCACATCACTAAGATGCACAGTCAGTTTAGATATTAAAAAAAAAAAAAAAATCAAGGTAGCACTTCAGGATAGGATTCATCTCACTTAGAAGTCAGTGAAGTGTGTTGCTACAGCTGAAACAGGCCCCGCAGACTCCTTTCAAAGTCAGTGAAGAAAGATGGGCACTGTGAGGAGCAATTCTTCTAACCGGTGTAGACATCTATTTCAAGACGAGGCAAAACACACCCCAGGCAGCTCTGACTCTACCAACGGCATCTGCATCAGAGAGGCCGGCACTGCAAATGCCCACGTGCAATTGGAGAAAGACCCCTTGCTGTGCAATCTCAATACGTTCCGAAAGTCACCCATGCCACCTTCTCTTGAGGTGGGTGAGGCGTGGAAACAACAGGAGACCTCATGAGTACCTTGTCCTGGTGCCAACCTTTCCAGATAGCCAGGTTTCGGAAAGGTGAGTCTCAGGACGTAGGTTTTTCAACCCATGGAAGGGTACAGCGATGTGAGGAGGCAGCCTCTGACTGTAGCGATAAGGTTCTTCGTGATCCCAAGATGCTTTTTGTAAAATACCACAGGGATCAGGTCCCAAGTGACATCTTCAACTCCCTTCCTACCTAATGACCTGCACAATGAACCCACCCTTACCAAGAGACTGCTGATGGCAGCTGGCTCTAAGTGCTACTACTGTTTATGCCCCTTGTGCAATACAAAACTATTTTCAGTGCAGTAAATTTAAGTTATTTCCACCAAAAAAAAAAGCTGCTCCACTGTGTCATGACTACAAGTAGCTTTTACATTGCCTAAGATTCATATATGCCCTGCCCTCATAGGAAGCTCTAAATCAGCAGATATTGTTGGACAAAGCCATGGTTCTGCCATGCACATTCTTGTTTGGAAATGTGGGTTTGTGCCAACCTGATTTTTTATGAGGGAATGCACCTTGTCCATAAGAAAAAATTTCCTAGACCTACAATACCTCTTTCATTTTGACCAGAAATAGCAAACAGGAACTCTCTGCCCCGTAATCAAATCTGAGCTCTTTTCTTTTTGGCTAACTATGACTGAGGCCAAAAGGCTAAGGCCTCAGTGTCTGCACTGGAACCTGTATCTTCTGTGGTCCAGGAAAATGCACTTGCTTCTAGCTCATCACCTACTCTGGATGCACGACCTCGCTGATGCATTTCTATTGGAGTTTATCCGTTTCTATAACCGAGCCTTGCAGCAGAGACCATTTCTGCTAAACCTCCAACTGTTACTGTCTCTTCCCGGATGCTATGAGAAAAAGAATAAAACTGTAAACCAAATAACCCACTAGCTAGCTAACCAAGCATCCCACCCCGCCTCCAAAAATATTGTTGTTTCAGCACGATCTGAAATAGAGAAACAAGTGTTGAAATATTTGTTCAATTTTCCACAGTGCTAAAACTCTTCCCTGCTCTGCAGTGGGCTGAAGGCTCAATTTCTGGCTCATGTAAAGTTTTATTTAAAAACCGAGAAGTCTGTGTAGACAAAGTTGAAGTGCTATTGTTTCTAAAGAGAGCTCTGGGCTTTTCTCTATGGTAACCTTGCAGAAGGTAATTAGGGAGCCATAGCAACAGCTACACCTCCTAGCACACTGTCTGTGCTCTCTCCCAAATACTGTGCAAGCTCCAAAACATACAGGCAAGCATCCTGGGGATGCCGGGCTGGTTTACATTATGTAAGAGCAAATTCATGTATCTCAGCATCGCTTGGGGCTTTGTTTTTGAGAATGTTCTGTTTATTTCTGCTCCAGTGTGCAAACAGGAGACCCTGGCCAAAAGCTGTGATCACATGTCCATGCCTTATGTGGGAAGCCAGGCGTGCTGCGTGTCTGTCCACGCCAGGAAGCCTTGCTAGCCGTGAACTACCTCTTGCTGTGCTCTGACCCATGTCCTGCAGCCATCTCTGCAGTGGGGCTGATGCTCCGTAGCTGGGGAGAAATCATGGCCTCGGTGTTCAGCCCTCCTCAGGTTTGAGCTGCGTGCTTTGGAGCTCTTGGGATTTTCCTCCACTGCTGATCTAGGTTATGTGAATTTTAGAGTTATCCAGCCTGTGCCCTACGTCCTGTTGTTCCCTGATGAGTATCCACACAGGTGGTACCCACCCCACTCCAGCAGGTCCCCTTGCATATCCTCTGTAAAGCTCCGAGAAGCTCAGAAATGCAGTTTGGCAAAAGTCCCTGAGCAGGGGTAGAAAAGCAGTGAGGTTTTGTGCTAGATGTGACATCCAAGCACTCAAAACCAATTTCCTCCAGCTCTCCACAGGTGTCTTTGTAAAATGGGCCAACAACATCACTCTGCTTATGAAACTCTTACAAAGGATGCTCAAAACCTCAGACATTCAAAAGCTCTTTTGTTACAAGAGGGCCGAAAACCTGCCCTGACAGGGTGGCAGTTTCCATCCCCCTCTTACTGAGCAGCTCAATGAAAACAGCAATAGAAGGTAGAATATTACAAGTAAGGCAAATCTGACCAATAAGTTGGACATTGTCCTCCTCTCAGATGCAATGGCAGAGGACAAAATACACAGGTGTCCTAAACAAACCTTAGACCTCAAATCCTCCTGTGGTACTCACCCATGGCAGCACTCTTGCCTTCTTGGCTTTGAACAGGTCTGTGGAAGCCATCATCTTGGCCTGCCAGAGCATAACCTCTGTATTAGGATGGATAGTTGGCCTGGGAGGCCCTAGAAAAGGTGATGGTCTTTAGAGAGACGATTTTTCTGAAATAGGACACTCTTGCAGGAACACGATACCCTGGTAATAAATGAAAGAGGCAAGGATGGCAAAGCCCTGTTTAGTACTTGGACATAGAGCAGGACTCTGAGGCCTGGGTTTCGTCACTCATTTTTCTCTAATCCACTGCTCTCAGGTTGCTTCATGTGCCTCTTGCCTCCATCTCTCACGCCTGCAAAAGAGGAGAGCCTTTGTAACCCAACCCAAAGCCTGGTGACAGGAATGCTGCTGCCAGAGCTATCACGACCAGCAGCGCACCATCCAGCACTTGCCCACTGTCATTAGTTCAGTGGCCATCTTCCATCTCTGCAATGAAAATTTTGCTCACCTGGATGAGGACAGACCTCAAGGAGTTTGCTCGTTACTGGTGAACATGCTGTGGTGATTTAGAAGAAGTCACATCTTGGTGCTGGTGCAATGACCAGGCACTGCAGGTCACAGGGGAAGCAAAAGGAGCAGAGGAGAGCACGTCCTCTCCACCTTCCCCATCCCACCCGTGTCTGTCCCCAGAGACCGAGGACAGCAATTTCTGCTAAGAAGAGGAATGGTTTGGAGGATATTTAAGCCTATCCACCCACTTAAGCCAGGTAGGTAGATGCAACAGGTCTCTGGTTCGGAGCTGACAGGCATTTACTCCATGAAGACACAAAAGCTGCCACTTCCCATAATGAAGAGTAACTGCTTATTAGCTGATGTCTCCTTTCCTAATTTTGTTTTATGTGCCATCTTGGCAGAAGTGCAGCCACTCAGCTGCAGGTGGGAGATAGGAAGTAAACTTAAATAGGGAGGAAGAAAGGAAGAGCTTATCAGAAAAATAGAGTAAGAGAAATTAAACAAATTTGCAGAAAGGGACCAAGGAAAGCGAGTTCAGAAAACATTTTCCTCTCTGGATAAGTATTTCAGTCTGACTTACCTGCAGGTAGGAGCCCAGTAGTTTTCAGTCTCATCTCACAGTAACTTGTATATGATATTGCTGCATATGGCAGCTCAACACCACCTACAGCTCTGCTTCCCCAAATGATCCCATAAACAAGCATGATTTAAGCTTTTTGTGACCTCTATCTTGCCAGAAGGAAGGGGTCTTTTTATCTCCCGAGAGCCTAACAGGTCACAGGACTGCAATTACCACTGACTGATCCAGCTGGGAGTGAGACACATGGGTCTGAAGGTAAAGGACGAGCAGCCGCACCTCAGTCATCACAACAACTAGAGCCTAACTAGGACTCTGGGGCTGTCTCCGCAGGAAGGCTGGTTCAGAATGGACTGTGGAGAGAAAATAACACTCTCTTGGCAGTCCCATTAGTGTTGTCAAGGGACTGGCAGAGCAAGGCAGGGGTCTGAACTGTCATTGTCTACCTTGCAATCATTCTACAAGGGTAGGATCATCGTCTTCCGGGCTGTCCATCAGAGAACAAAATTCCTGATCGAAGAAAAGGCAAGTGGAGAAATGTCTCAATGAGCATTGTTAATATATAAACCCCGAGTTCTTATTTTGCTGTTTTCCCATCCCAAGAAATTTCTGTTTATTTTAAACTGGTCGTTTCCCTGTTTCCAAGAAGGAAGGTTACTACACAGACTTGGTTCCTGGGGTTACTGAGGGAGAAGGGGCAGGAGATGTTGGTAGCTGGACCCAACCTTGTTCGCTACCAACAGCACAAAAACAATGGTTACACAAGAGTTAAACACCAATGGGAGTGATCGGCTTTAGAAATTGTGATTATGAACCGAAATCACTGTCAGATGTTACAGCCTTTATTGTTACCTGCTAATCCCATCTTCACAGGCAAACCCAGGAGCCCAAGAACGTTCCCAATCCGGGAACCAAAGGAGCAAGCAGGTTAATAGAGTGGTAACAGTGAGCTCCCACCCTGAGTACCTCAGCTGACAGCCCAGGACTGCGCTGGCTGGAGGACAGAGAGCGTGTTCTGTGCCAGTGTCCTGCAGGCAAAATAGTCTCGACGTGGGGAATTTTTGTTTAATTTAATTTCTTGCCAATTAACACCAACTTCTGATGCCTGATTTGAGTATTGAGAAGAAAAAAAGAAAACAATCAAAAAACACCGAAGAAAACACATTACCTCCCATTCCCCAGGGCTCAGCTAACATCAGACAATTTCACCATCTCCCCCCCACCTCTTCTACTCATCTAAGCCTGTAGGCTGTGAGGGTTGATGCTGCTCTTTGCTTGTTGCCAGTTTTTCTTCACTCTTGGTCACCCACTGCCGCATCCCTCAGGGGTGTCCCACAGCCTGCAGACCTGGCGTGACTCAAGCTCTGTGATTTACACCTGACGCAGAGCAGAGAGCTGTGACCGAGCCCTGCAAAACCGTGACAGGAGGATTCAGTGTTCCCCACTTGAATTCTGAAATGGGGGTTGCAATATTAATACATGTCTGCTGTCATTTCATCAAAATGACAATGGACTAATTGCATTAAGCACCCTGTCAGCTCTTCATTAAACGCCTGATTGAAGGCTGTCACCGATGCCTTTTCTCTTTTAATTAAAATGGGCGGTTTTGAGGGCAGGCTGGAAGCCAGCACGTGGACCTGGCGTCAGGCAGGGCTCTGGGCTCGTGCTGCAGGTGCTGGGCTGAGGGAGCCCAAGAAGGACCCTTCCCCTCTCTCCCTTCTGATTCTGACTTTGGAGAAAGCGTTAATTAAAAACCGTTTCAAGGATTCATCCGCTGAGGCTCCTTTCTTAATTAGCAGACCCTATTAGCAGTAAAACTGTGTAACACAAACAAGGTTTTACATATCATCCCATTTTCATCTCCTACATTTGCTGGAGCGATAACAGAAGATGGATGATCCGTGTGTGTTTGAGCTGATTAGGAGTCAGATTTTTGTTTTCTCTGTCCCTTTCTGCCCGAGCATTAGGAATGTCCAGATGAGGGAGATTTCATCTGTGTCAACAACCCTGGAAAGCAAAGCATGTGCATGCAGAGGGCTCGCTAATGAAGTGGTTTGGATGGCAGTTACACACCCTGAGCGTGTTAACACGGTGAAGACCAGCTCCCAGAGGTGCCCTGAAAAATCAAAACAGCAACAGCAAAGAATAAATACACCCAGTCAGAAAAGCAGTTTTGTCGATGCAGAAATACACGATCTCTACCTTTTCTGCACGTGTCATCTACAAGGGACAGCATTAACCCTTCTGGAAACCCAGGCACCTCCTTCAGGAGTTTCAAGAGGGACTGGAGAGAGAAACGCCGTGTTACGCCACACTTTGGAGGGCAGTGGGCTGAGCATCCTTTCCTGCCCAGAGGTTCCTGCAAATGGGTCCCCTCTGAAGCCCAAGCCACTGCTTCAGAAACCTTCACACAGGCTGGCGACTCTGATTCCTAGCAGTGGTAATCATACAGTGACTTGAAAGGAGGGAGGGTGGTAATTTTCGAATTCTTCAGAGGAATACAAAGCCCAAATACTATATTCAAGTACAGAGTCTCCCAAACCCGTACTAACAGGCTTCTCTTCATTATTCCTTTGATTTGCATAGTGCTGTCTTAATGCAGACTAAATGTAATTATTTCTCATTGCTGTTTTCCTGTATTAGTAAAAGCTAATGCCACAGGGCCTTGTTCAAAAACTGCCTGTATAAATATTGTTAAAAATAAATGCACGACATTAATTCTCCATCGTTCATGTCACTGTTTATTTAATGCTCTAAAAAGCTAATTACCACTAATTTTATGCTACATCTTCTTCAGGTCTTACAGTCTCGGCACTATAAGATAAAAGAATTAATCGTTAATTAGCATACCTTTTTTGGAGAATACTTTTTTCTTTATCAAAGATTACAAGAGGAGGAAGAGAGGGATAAGGGGAAGAAATGAAGCTCTCAATATTTCTGCCAGCTACAGTGCCAAAATGGGCTTTTTCTTAAACAACAACACAAAACTTTTATCTAGCCCTGGGGAGGAGAAGTACAAGCTATGGTGTGTGAAGCCAATAAAAAGCATCAGTATTATTATTAGTTTTCCTTGCACTGGATGTCTGAACACATTGTTCTCGACTGTGTCTGCAGCCTGACGGATTTGTAAAATGGGAAATGATGTCGCCTGAATTTTAGACACCCAGCACCAACAGCCAGGCTGCCCTTCGCTGCGAGACGACCTGGGAGGCAGCGTGAACATTACCTCTGGCCACTGCCTTTGAAGGAGCATTGGTGGCAGATGCCAAGTCTTGCAGTGGCCACTCCTGGGCGCCCAAATATCCAGGGGAAGCCAGAGAGATCTCCATGCTGAGCAACTGAGCATGACACATTTCACATGACCACCTCCAAAGGTCTAAATACAGTCGAAATTCACCATAAGGGTTAGATTTACATCCCTCACTTGAAAGCTTATCAACTTTTCTTTACCCTGATCCCCCCAGGCACAGCTGTGGGTCAACCCCACATAGAAGACATTTAAGCAAGAGGGCAGAGGGACAACTGCAGCGTGTCGCCACCTCGCAGGGCCAATGTGACTCCTGCACCCTCTCTCTTCTGGGGTGGAGAGGGTGTCACAAATTTCTCCTGAGTACAGATTGCCCTACCCTCTGGGCATCGCCTTTCTTCCACGCTAAGGGCAGGTTCCTGCATGGAGACACCACAGGGAAAAGGAATCTTTTCCATCTTTCTGCCCTTTCCTGGGGCCTCCCTAGTCCAGACTAGATGGGATTTTGAGGAAGGGATAAATCAGGGGGGGTGGGCTCCCATGGGAAGGGAGTCGTCTTATTCCTGCCCTCATTTCAGGATACCCATCTTAAGCCTCAGATCAGCCAACACTGAGTTGGGTTTAGCCTTAATAGCAGTTTCCTTGTACCCAAGTTTTGAGCCATCCCCTGACACAAAGTCTCTGGTACCTTCCAGGGCAATGGGCCACCATGCCATTAATCTCCACCGCAACAAGCCCGCTGCAGAGCCTCACCATTCGGTGTCGCGATGGGAACGCGCTGTTTGTGCCAGAGCAGACTTGCTGCCTTTGTGATGTATTTATAGTTACATTGCTTTTCTCTCCAGCTAATTGGAAATGTCAGGGAACTTTTAATTTGTAACAATGAAGTGAGACTCTTCCGCCTCCGTATTTACATAAATTAGGGGGAGTTTGCACACATACATTTCCTGGAAGAAAAGACAAAAAAGAAACAAATTCAGGATGAGTTTCCTACTTGAAATATTCATGAAGCCAAGCATAAAAATACAGTAACTGACTAGACAGACTTGTAGAAAAAGAAAATTAAGGACAGAGCCATGGGGACAGTTTAAAAGCGTGCCATGTCCTCGTAGGCATCTGACCCTCCCAACTTATTTGGTGGAGGATTCTGCCTGCCCTTGGGTTTTGTCACAGGCAGAAGGAGGCTGTCCCTTGCACCACGACCGATGCTGCCCAGTTGTCGAGCCAGCACATCGGAGCAGGGCCATGTCTGCTGAGTCGCTCAGCCCCAGAAAGTGGAGGGGCTGGGGAAGTCTGGCTGGTCAGAGCAGGCAATGAAATCCATCTGGCAGGTCAGACTCGCCCAGAGCCCGCGGAGCAGCCTCCTCCTCTCCAGCCCTCACCAGCACAGGGTGGGACCTGCCGCACGGCAGTCGAAGGGAGCGCTGAATCGTGGGTCTGTGCCCGGCTTCAGCGGGTCTCTGCTTCAGGCCACTTCGGCCGTGCAGAGGTCCGTGCAGCCTTAATGAGATGCCTTTGGGAGGAACTACAAACCCAGTGCCTTGGCCCTGGGCAGGGGTGAAGGAGACAGAGGAGTCTGGGGTGGAAAATGAGCATTTCTTCAGCAGCAGCAACCGGTGGATTCTGTTACTTCTCAGCAAAAAAAACCTGAAAAATTCAGTGCTTCTGGCTTGTCCTAGCTTCATCTAAGCATCTGTCCACATCCTTGAACTATTACCTATTCCCAGTAAATATTTAAATCTCAGAAAGCTTAGCATTTTTTGGCTATTTTTATTGCACCTGCAGTCAGAGCACAGCGAGGGTCAGTGATTCAGCTGCTAGCATAATTCATACACAGTACTCTCCAGTATTATCCTATGAATCTACTATTAACCTGCATTATTCCATTAATTCAATATTTATCTCTGGTGCTGTTAATGGAGTATTTGATTTAACAGTACATGAATATTGCATCTCGCAGCAGTAAGAAAAAAGGTGAAATTATAATTTAAAACCAGAACAGGATAATTGCTAACCTAATATACTTGCAAAACTGTTAAACACAAATTCTGCTCGGCTTGCCCCAGCCGTGGGGCTGACATTTCAATCCAGTTAGTACAGATGGAGCATTTTGTAATTTGTGCAAAGGGACATATTCCACGAAGGGTGCTGGAACCCTGATAAGTTCACATCTGTTAGACGTTTCATACAGTTTGCTGCGGCTACACCAAAATTCAAATCCAAGGGTAAAATTACATCTTGGATGAGCAATAACAGCTTGCTTTAGTCTCAACGCTTTGTCATTTTCAGTCGTGATGGCACTAGGGCACAGCCTGCAGAAAAGGTCTGGGCCCCACATGAACAACCCATATGGAGGAACTGGGCTTGGAGAGCTGAGCTGATTCCTTATTCATATGTTCTTGTGTCTTCAGAATTGCTCAGCAATTCTTGCTTGCAGACCTTGTAAGTTCCCAAACAGACTGAAATCAAGCAGTGACAGTAAAATAGACTTTGAGATAAGTGTGATCTCTTGTATAGTTCTATTTTGGGCCAAAGGATGGACACCTGACAGATGCTTGATTAGCATATTCCAGATAATTGCCATATTTTTATTTGAAACTGCCAAAGATGGAGAGTCTTCCATGTTTTTTTTTCGTGGTTGATCATTCACACTGCTAGTGTGTTATGACGTCTTTCTTATTTCTCGTGCTGTAGTTCCCAAATACTGGTTTTTTGTTATTCTTTCCTACAAGTCATTTTGACAGAGTCTAAGATCAACTCACCTTTAGATTTCTACACTTTAAAATCTGTTTAGATCTTAGGTCTGAGACATTTATAGGAGAAAAAAAAAAAGAAAAAAAATGCTGGAAAAAAGAAACAGAAAGTGCAAGCTGGCCAAAAGGCCTGTCAGTGCTGCACCCTGAAGCCCTGTCTCATGGCTTAGATCCAAGAGCAGCACAGCAGCTCCGTGCTGCCATCTGGGCCACTGCACCCTGGCTGAGCCTATCGCACCCGGAAAACCTTTTTTTCTGAAATTTCCCCTCCTGCCCTAATGACAAGAACTTTGCACAAAAGTTGACAGCCTGTTCTGCATCTCTTACTCCACTCCAGACGCACAGCTCGTGGGAAGGTTTGAACATCTCTGTTTCTTTTCGTTTGAAATACTCTTGCAGATTCCCGATCTGGGCTTTAAACAAATAAAGAAGGTGCTGTCTGCAGACAATCCCTTCTGAGTTCTATCTTGATTCCACTGCATGCTGGGAGGGGGGATCTGAAGCTTTTACCAGGGCTTTGTGGTTACCCAGGCAGTATGGATCGATAAAGCTTGTTTAGACACACCTCATTATCCTGTCTCGGACTCAAGAAGCTCCTTTTTACCCAGTCATCAGAGAATACCTTTAAGCAGGTCAGTTTGGAGGAGGAGGGGGCACCTTCCCACCCTCTCTGTTTAGTATTCAAAATTTGCACTGAATTTCCCATCTATCAGGGGTGGTGATTGTTAATTACACGGGTGATGAGAAGCCAGGGAGGTTGAAGGCAGCATCAATCTTGCCCTCCTGGTACTTGCCAGAATATTCATGTAGAGTTTTTTCTTGTTCCCGGATCTGCTCAAGTGTGTAATGATGAGAGCTTTTTCTTGTGGAAGTTCAGACTTCTCGTACCACGAGAGCCTCCTGCTCTGACGTGTTGTTTCCAGAAGTGCACTCCTGCAGCCTACGGAAAGGACTGCCTTGCTCTTGCAGAATACAGAGAGCATTTGCAAGTCATTGGTGTTTCTCCCAGCCTCCTCGCAGCATCTGAAGGTGTTAGCAAGAAAAGCTTTTATGGGGAGTGTAACAGACCAATGTTGAAAAGAGAGAGCTGCTATCTTGTATGTGCAGGCAGTGATGAAAGGAAATCGGGGTCAAGGATCAGAGATTTTGTATAGGGCAGATAGATCAGAGGAGCAGTGTATCAAATTGAGGAGATAGCTCTCACCTGGTATTTACAATATCAAGGGTCTTGTTGGAAGAGCAATACAAAGGGACATCTTTTCAGATTCACTTGCTGCAGTGTGGTCAGCCGTGTCAATACACCACAATTACTACCACACGCAGAGAACCAAACTCCTCCACGCCGTCACCGCAAAGTCTGATCCAGGAGAGATTTGGGCATACTGCTGAATAATAGCTTTCTTACTGATTCTGTATGATTAAAACTGAGTCTAGGCTTTGGTACTGGACACTGTCCAAAATAACGCCTTAGTAAATGTCTGCAAGGGCCTGTCAATTTGCTGCACTATAAAAATGTTGCTCAGCTGGTCCAGTGCCTTTCAGGACCATCTCATAGCTCCCCAGCGATGGGATGTTTGGACTTTCTGGAAGCTTGGACCTCCCTGCCCGTGAGCAGGCCATCTGCTCATTTCAGTAACACTCGGGACTTTCAGCTAAGGTTTTCTAGCTAGGTCAGGGCTGATTTTCCACATACAGGGAGCATAAGCCCTCATTTTTTTCATCCTTACACATCAGATTTTTTGAAATACCGAAAGTCCCCCACGAAGACACCCAATGGTTCTCTGTGCAGTTCTAAAAATACTAAATCTAAGAACTGCTGAATGAGGTCCTAGTTTGTCTCAGACTCAGGTAGGGATCATAACACTTTTTTTTGGTCTCAACAGTTTCCTAATGAAACACATCTCCAGCCCATGCTCTACCCACAGGCCAGCCCGGGTCTGCAAGCAGTTGAAATATTGCAGCTCTGAGGAGCTGGGAGTTTCCCACTCCCCTTTGATCTCACTGAAGCATCAACACCAAAGCAGAATTAAAAAAAAAAAAAAAAGGATAGAAGAGAAGGGCTACAGAATATGAGATCATCAGCTGCTTTAATGATGAAGGCCTTGGGTGCATGGGTGGACTCAGCTGGATTCCAACTGCATTTAAATAAATACTGAGACACATTTTTGTTTGTAATCATTGAATTATTTAGGTTGAAAGGAACCACTGGAGATCTCTGGTCCAACCTGTGGCTCTGAGTAGGCTGAAGTGCAAGGTTAGATGCAGCTTCACGGTTTTAACCAATCTCCCTTGATGTCTGCCATCATGCTTCTGTCTCCAGGAACAAGGACAAAGGCTTCATTTGGGGGTCCTCAGGGCCCCCACTGCAGCCAGTTCTCCCTCCCCTTCAAACATATCTTTAACACTTTAACCTTGTCTATGCTGGGAATCAAGCAGGTTTTCCAAAGCTGGTAGGTTGAACCACTATAACTCCAGATGAAACCGCTTATTTTTGCTTTTTGGTCTGCTCTGGAGATCTGCATTTGTGCTGATGCTGATGAAGGGTGATCAATACAAAAGCTGCTTTTTTTTTCCCCCCCCAACAAAAATACAGTAAGAACCATGAGTTTAGTCAGAATGCATTTTTAAGTAAACATTCCAGCTGGCTCCAGTAATTACCTTTAAGGCACATTTCTGTTTGATTACTTGTAGCTAAAGGGTACCCTGCACCAGTTCACATTAATGCCCTTTCTTCTTTTACATCGCTTTTATCCCTCACTAGAAAATCACTAATGCTGTCAAGTTCAGGGTTAAGAGGGTTTTTATAATTTTTATTACTGTAGCATCCTTCTGAACCAGGAGATTGAGTTAACTGAGACCTGCACTCAGCACCTCTCCCCTTAGCTCACGTAAACCTGGTAACTCCACGGAGGCACAAATTTCCTGTGGAAGATAAATCCTGGCCTTTGGCCATCTCCAGTTCTCATCCTAAGAAGAAAACTCTGACAGAAATTAATTAACTTGTTACTTAAGATAGACCAGTCACCCTCTGGAAATGCTACTTTCTCTCTGTCTGCTGTTGGCGTAGCTTAAGCAATTTAAACAAAGTTCCTGACTTAAAAGTCTACAGTTGGGTGGGTTGAATCCCATGTCACCTAGCAGAATGGTAGGAATAGCCACGTGTTTGGTTCTTTGGTCAGCCCCAAGGAAGCCCTCACTCATCTCAGGCACATCCAAAATTTCAGGTTTGTTGCTTATCTTCCAGGTGGAATGAGAAAAGCATTGAGAACAATCTGGTAGTTCGAAGGGTACAGGTGGGTTTGAACTGAGTCAGTTGAGGCTGGAAGTTTCTGTATCCCTTTAAATCTTTTGAAATGTTACATTCAGGTCAATATCAATGTAAAACATCATTTCAGCATGGCAAGACAAAGCATTTTGTCAGTGTAGAAGCTGATTTTTAAACTGTTATGTATTATTTTCTCTTCTTTTCAGTCTCCCCCTTTTGCTTGAAAACATTTGTCCAAGTTGGTTCAGATTCATAAACAATTATTTCCAGCCTGGCCGGAAAATGGAAAGAGCAGAGCTGAAATTTACACTTATTTCCCCATCTACAGTTCACCAACATGTTCAGAGTAAGGCTGCTGTGCTTTGAAACAAAAGTAGTAACAACAAAGGACAACTTTAAATGATTATTTTTCCCAGTTTCCCTTTTGCAGGTGTTTCTAGCTCCAGACACAGCCCAAAGTGAAAGATGATGACTGCATCATGGCAGACTATTCCTTCTTACCTGTTTATTTACTCAAATGTTTTAAAAACCCAGTAGGTTACAATTTCCCATTTGCACATTCCTCACCGCAGCGATAAATGCAACAGAGCATTGCTCATCTTCTATTAGAAATTAATTCTGATGTATGAATGTGCATGTTTATAATTAGCACCGTAACGTACAGGCCCTGCTCTTCACGGCTGATTTTTCATCTCTTTTATTATTCACTTATTGGTGACAGTGACTGTTTTCCACCTCATGAAGTGACAAGACTCACATGTCAACACTGTTTAATGCATTAAAGCTGTTTCACATTAAAAAGAACCACAAAACCCAGATGCACTGTAAACAAGGTAAGCGAGAGCACAGCTTGAGTGGGGCAATTGTGTAGAAAAAGGGCCTTTCCTATATCAGTTTGGGCCCCAAACAAGCCCATAGGAGCCCAGGAAGACATGACAAATATACCTGTCAGGCCCAGGTACCTGGAACATCCTTCTCCTTTAAGCATCAGCATTTCAGAACAGCAGAGTTGTCATTCTTCCATCAAAATGAATGGCTGGATTTTCAATGAATGGTTCCTGTATAGAGACAGCTGACAAAACTTCACACAGGCAAACTGTCCGGCTATGCAGTCCCATCAGGATGGAAAGTGATGCAGAATTGTGCTGATATCATCAACTTACAAGAAAATTCTGACAATACTGACATATCCCTTTTAAGGCTGCTCTTATTTTAATAGAACACATTCATTCTGCAGTTTGGAATTACTTTTCATTTTGTAGTTATATTTTTAATCTCAGAGTTGACCTTAAAATTAAGTACATTTACTCACAAATATTTGTTTTCAGGATCAAAAGTCCTAACTCCGAACTTCACCAGAAAACAAGTTGTTTCATTCACGCCAGGATAAAGTTTTAACTTAGATGTGGCATCATGAATAGAGAAGTAGGCTTTGAGGGAAAGGACACCTTGGATCGCAGTTTTGGTCCCTCTTTCCTTAGAGGGAAGCAAATTTTCAGTAGTCTCCATATTAAGCGCTTGAAGCGTAACTACATCCTTTCTAGAACCCAGCTTTCCACTCTTTCATCATCCTACTTCCCAGAGAAGGTTGCACCCCTTGCTCCCACCCTGCCTACCCAGGTACCACCCATCATAGTCCCTACTTTACTCCCAGTCGCAATCCAGTCCCAGTGGTACGGAGCGTGACAGGGTGCCTCTGAGCACTCTGCTTTGCTTCGGCCTAGGGAGGGGATGAGAAACCACCAGTGCAGATGTTGCTTCATGTCCCTGAATCTTGCTGTCACTGCATCTCCGTCAGCCGCAGAGGAATCGGATTTATGGCATGCAGCCGCCTCTCTTTTCCAGCATCAGGGTAGGTACCTTTAGTGCTCTCCTTTGCTGCCAACCAGCTGCAACACCGTGAATCTCACTTAACTTACTGCTTTTCCAGGGCTGAATTCAAAATTCCCATGTCTTATTAAAAGATGAGCTTTAAAGAGTAGTCCTCTCCCAGCCATCATCCCGTCTGCTCGGGCTCTGCAGTGAGGTAGGTTGTACCCGTATTGTGGTAAGTGCAGTAATATGCATTCTACATGACCCAGGAGGCCAGGCAATGATATTACACAGCACAGTAATATTTCATTCAATCAGATAGAGGCACAAGAGAGCACCATGTATTAAAATGAAGGGAAAGATTTTATTAGTTAGAAATTGGTTTCAAAAACAGAGCCCTCTCTCAATTGCATTTCTTTCTCTCTTGGCCAAACTCTAAAACGCTGAGAGTCAACCCCTTGACTGGTGTAAATCGTGAAAGTTAATGTGGCCATGATGCTTTATGATGAAGTTCTGGGTTGAATGTACGCTAGTGTAAGCCCTCTGAGTGCCAGAAAATTATTCCAGCTTATAACTGAGATCTGTATCGGGCCCCCAAAGAGTAACTGTAGTCTACAGCATACAGGTAATGGTTTTATTAAGAACTTTCCAGTTCTGCTAGTTTATGGGAACATTTTTGCAGTAGATGGGTAAGTGTTTTACCACTAGGAGCACAGAGAAAAACACTCCCTAAACTTTTCTGGATGCTAGAATATCTTGGCATACTGATGCTTACTTGTAAGCAAAGCACTGTCTCTGTGTTGAGAAGCAGCAGGATGAGGTGACGGGATAGGATAGGATAGGATAGGATAGAATAGAATAGAATAGAATAGAATAGAATAGAATAGAATAGAATAGAATAGAATAGAATAGAATAGAATAGAATAGAATATTTCAGTTGGAAATTATCATCTAGTCCAACTGTCTGACCATTTCAGGGCTGACCAAGTTAAAGCATGTTATTAAGGGCATTGTTCAAACGCTTCTTAAACACAGACAGGCTTGGGGCATGGACCACCTCTCTAGGGAGCCTCTTCCAGGGCAAAGAAATGCTGCCTAATCTCCAGTCTGAACATCTCCTGATGCTGCAGAGAGCACTAAGGCCCGTCAGCCTCCTTCTTTCCCAATTAGACAAACCCAGGGGCCTCAGGCCCTCCTCAGAGGACATTCCTTCCAGCCCTATCACCAACTCTGCTGCCCTCTGCGCATCCTTCTCAAACGGTGGGGCTCAGAACTGCACACAGCATTCAAGGTCAGGACACACCAACACACAGCCGGGCAATCCCTTCCCTTGATCCGCCTACAAAAGTACAGAAGACTTGCAAGAGGAGGCAGCAGTGCCTTATGAAAGGTGATCCTGGGCCACAGCTCATGTTCAGGAACAGCAAAGGCAGCGACCCAGGGAGTTCCACCTCAGAGGCCTTGCTAGTGCTGCTTGCTGGGGCAGAGGAGCAGGCATAAGCCTGACTGCTTGGCTTCTCCACCGCTGCCAGACATCCAGACCACCTTGCCAACACAGCGGGCTTGCATAAGGGAGCGTGCCAAGGCAAACTTTTTTGTGTGTTATCAGATGCTACCACCACCTGACTCAGGAGCAGATGGTCCCTGAAACAGATTTAGCCATGCATCCAGCAATCTTGGGCCACCTGAGAATAGATGAGAAGAAATCAAACATCTCGTCTGTGTTCCCTCTGGTTCTGTGTTAACCTGTTCAGCACGCAAGGTATAACATGCCATGAGACAGGCTACAGAAACCAACATGCCCATAGTCATCTAGAAGACCACTGCCCCCATTGTCCCTGCTCATTGCACTGGAGGGTTGGACTAGATGACCTTCAAAGGTCCCTTCCAACCCAAACCATTCAATGATTGTAGGATTCTAACAGAGCCATCACTGATTTAAGAAGTTTCCCCAACACAGCAGTGCATTTGCAGTTCTGCTCAGCCTTTGTCTTCGGCAGATGTTGAGAGAAAACCCTGTGATCTCCCTTTCTGCTGCTGTTGCTGGAATCAGGAAGGGACTTTTGATTATGTCCAGGCAGTGGGTCACACTGTGATAATTGTGCCAATGTGAATTTGGAGTCCCTCCATCAGGGGTTGACCTTAGGATTGTGCCGACCTGTGTTGCTGGGTTGAAAGTGGAGTAATTGGGACTGAGTCGACAAAGACTTGGAACAAGGCCATCATTACTAGGTTTGGTTTTTTAAAAAATTTACCTCTAAAGTAAACAGCAGTTCCCCAAGACCAATTTAAAATCTATTTTTACTTCCATCCCTGAGAGTCTGGAAAAGGGTTTTGAAGAAAGCTTCTTTCAAAGTCTCTGGTGACTTGACTAATTAAATCAGGGGCCTCATGTGGAAAAAAATATAGAGAGATAGATACACTTTTGTAGCTTCAGTTTTTTCTTTCCGCAATGAAAAAAGAAATTATTTTAGAGCTTTTTTTTTTTGTGCTCTACAAATTCATGAGATTCCAGGAAAGCCGCTAAAGCAAATTATTGTCAAGAATTGCTTCCTTCTTTATGAAAGGTGCTCACTGGCCCTGAAACACCACATAATTTAGGGATGCAGAACATGAAACTGTGATGACTTTTGTCATCAGTGTATTCAACCTTCACGTTTCCAGGCATTTAGCAGTCAGCTCATTCCCACCGTTCTGCAACTTTTTACAGAGGACTGGCCAGGATGGTGCTCTCTCTTGGATACTTTCCTTTCATTATTTATATCTTTCGTCTAAATCTATGCAATTTTAGACTGCAAGTGCATCTGGTTTTCCTTTTTAAAATATAAGTGGGTATTTAGTAATAGCACTTTACAGTTTTCTAATGGCTCCTCTCAGAGCGATTTGCAGACACTAACGACTGTGCTCTAACAACACTCCTGAGAGCAAGCCCTGTCATAATACTGTCCTCAGTTTTAAGAGATTGCAAGACTGAAGCACCAACGTGATGTCTGTGAGGGTGGGGAACCCACATCACCTAACCAGCACCCACCATCTGAGTCAGGAGCTCACACTGGCTGTCATTCCCCACAGGGTCCATCAGTGCAGAATAACAGACACTGTCTGAAGCTCTGAGTGACTTGAGAAATATCTCCAATGACTGTAAACAGAGGAAAAGTCCATGAGGATTTTAACCTAGACATGTGGGTTTACATTGACCATTCCCAGCAATCTCCCTCTTTAACCCTTTGGAGAGATGTTTGCACGAGGGACACTTAGGAAAGCAAAAGCAATTCAGTGACGAGCTTGAAGGCAGTGTAGGGCTCCTTCCCTTCACACACAAAAAGGCTGTACCTTTCAGACTTGATATTTTTGTAGGAAGTCTTCAGTGCAGGATTTTCTAAACAGTCCTATCTGTACTGCTCATGATACAGAAGCCTCTACAAAGCAGTGCAGGCGTTAGCACAGCACAGGCAGCTCCTAGGCAGTAACAAAAAAGTCAGTCTTTTGGTGCTGGGGCTTTTAGTGCTTTTGGGGCTTTTAGTGCTTTTGGGGCTTTTAGTGCTTTTGGGGCTTTTAGTCTAACAGATGAGGTATGACAGAGCCAATAACATCATTAGAAATAGTCTGGACCACAGACATCAGCTGTGATGCTAATTAACCACTGCAACAACATACACAGGGTGATGGGAGATTCTCCATCACTGAAAAAATTTTAGATGAACAATGAATGTTCATTCAGGGAATTTCTCGAATCGTCTTGTGCAGAAGGCTTGATTGGCTTATCGTTGTTCCTGTTCTGGACTTATTATCTATAAGTCTTTACAATATAGATTTAGCATGTTTATCTTAGTCTCCATTCAGTCTTACTATAAAACTGATTTTGTCTTCATCACCATTCTCATTATAAAATTGACTTGCAAAATGGAAACTATCAAAACACTTTACTAAATGATTTCCAGGTATTGATTATGCAATGATGTGATCTGTAAGGATGTATAATGTGTATGCACTCAGAGAGATATATCATGAACTATACACTGAACATCACAGGGAAAAATATGAAAACAGTATTTTCCTCTCTTATGAATTGCACCTAAATTCCCTCTCATTGCTCTTTTACAAAATTACCATATACAAGATAGTTTTGGCTTATCAATGAGCATAGGTACATGTTTAGCATGCACAAGCTCTGAATTGGTAATTAATGTTTGTCTAATTACTTGGGGAGACACACTGGGAAGGTTAGTACTTACACCAGGTCTGCATGTGAAGCACCTTCTCTTCCCATTGCCCCATCTCTCTCCTTCCTTGGCTCTGCTCGAGCCTGCACTGTGAACTTTCTTTAAGCAGTCACCTTGTAGAATTACACAAATAAACAAAAGGAAATGGGAAAAAAAAGAAACCATTTCAATTCTCATCATAACCTGTTTCTGCAGTGCTTCAAAAGTAACCCTGTATTAACAGCATTACAATCTCTTTTACATTTGCTGTGGAAAAAAAATCACAAAATATTCCCTTGTTCATGTGTCTCTTCAGGTATTCTGAGAGATTCACAGGAATCAAAAAAAGTACATGCTTGGTTTTTATCTCTCTCCCTTTTCCCAGCCTCCACCTTGATTCATCTTGTTATAAACTTTAGCGATTTAACACAGTGCATTGTCTCCCGCTGAGCAAACGGAAAAGTGACAAGAGACAAGGTCGAGCTGCCCTTTGCTCCTCCTGATACACAAGTTATTTCATGTGTCTAAAGCTCTGGCTATAACAGGACTGGAAAAATATCAAAAGATATTAAAGCTAAGAAAACAAGTTACCAGGAGACTGTGACCTTCATCAAGTGGGAAAGCAAAAAGATTCTTATTCTTGGCTTTCCAGGTTGCCACGCACTTGTCTGAACCCACAAGGCTGTTTTAATGTTCTGTTTTATTTCATCCACTCTTGTTTGAAATGTTATAGTTTCAGAATTGAAAGCAATTTTTGTGAATTGATAGTTGAGAGATGCTGGAAGATGTGTGTACATGCACGCGCCAGCCAAGAAAACCCTTAGTTGTCCCAGCAGAGGAACAATAAATATGACCATAAATGCCAATAAAAACAAAATGCTGAGTCTTCCTCTGAAGACTGATTACAGAGAAGACCTCTGTGAAGATAGTGATTATGGGTCCCTCTTGGATATTTTATGCAATTGTACAAGCACATCAGGGCAACACTTTGATTTTTACTTTTGATGCATTCAAAAAGCAGCAGAAATAGATAAATAAATAAATGCATTGTGATAGTCTTTGTTTTGTCCACAGTAAATGCAGATGTGGAAAGAAAGTCTATAGTTTTTTTTTCTTTTATTGCTGCCATTTCAAATATCTAGTAGATTCGAATGGGGATATATATCTAGAGAGTAATATGCTTTACTCTGTCAAAGGTTTCAGAGGTAAATAAACAAGTTTTATTGGTTGCTCTTATATCTAGATGTAGTATTTAATAGATATATTAACCAGTGATACAGCTGCCAGATATTCCAAGGAAATATTGTGCATATCACCACTAAAACTTAAAATGTCATAACAAATCTATATTTTACTAATGGAAACAAGGCTTTCTCACAGCAATGGCTCAGACTGTTGGAAGCTCATTTTCTACCACAGTCATTTCTCCCAGATCTTTTGCAATTATACCCAACGGTAGACAAAGCTGTGCTATACAAATGCCCTTCCCTTCCTAATGGTTGTGTTTGCAGCTGAAGCGGGAAATGAGATGTAAACTCGGAGTGGAGTAAGTCCTTGGCTGCAAAGATACAAACAGGACTCTTTAATGGACCACGGGAGCTCTTCAAATGTGCTGGTTTTGGCTGAGATAGAGTTAATTTTCATGGGGCCATGGTTTTGATTTGTGCTGAAAACTGTTGATGACACAGGGCTGGTTTAGTTATTGCTGAGCAGGGCACAGAGTCAAGCCCTGCTTTGCTGGAGATGGCTGAGGACCTGCCTGCAATGGGAAGTGGTGAATGAATCCCTCGTTTTGCTTCGCTTGCGTGTGCAGCTTTTTGCTTTACCTATTGCAGTGTCTTTATCCCAACCCATGAGTTTCCTCACTTCTACTGTGCCGATTCTCTCTCCCATCCCTCCAGCAGGGAATGAGCAAGCGGTTGCAGAGGGCTGGGGTTAAACCACAATGTCAAGCAAAAAGGATGCAGGACAAATACCACACCAAATAAAAGACTTAAGCGACTGAAGTAGAGCTCATGTAGATGAAGCATCAATGACTAAATGCAGATTTAAAAAGAAATTGAGCCCCTCTATATTTACCAGATGTCTATGGTGGCCACGCTGTTTTCTTAAGGGTAAGAAACAGCGAGTTTTAATCTTCTCAGGAAGCAGAAAGAATCAGACCTGGGTCTCCTACATCTTTGGGCTATTATTGCTATTTATAGCCTTTAGTATAAAAGGCTCTATGCGTTGGAGGTGGATTTGAAATAATCTCTTTCAAAAGAAGAATGAATCTCAGCTTTTCATTTTCTTCTTCTCTTTAGGCAACGGCAGGGGCACCTGCCCTGTGGGGAAAGTTTCAGGTCATGAGTCCCGAATGCTTCAAGTTGTGGAGCTGGCCTTGTTACACTGATCTAAATTAATCCCTGAGGATGTACCTACAGCAATGATCTGACCTCTATTGCTGCAGCCCAGTGCCAAACCTCTTTTCCTTCTCCCTACAGAGCTGCAGTGACTGCTGATGATGTTGATCGAGTAGGAAAGGCCATCAGGCGCCATGCACCTCCTGTCCCAATGGCTCCGTGGCACACTTGCACAGAAACCAGCCAGGTGCTGTGCAGGGAACCTGCTCTTGCAGCCGTGTGGCTCTTCTGCAGAGAAAAGCCAGTGGGGCTGGATGAAGGTCATCAGACTATTAGACTCATTAACAATTGTTATCTGAGTGTAAGTAAGTCCAAGCCACTGAAAATCAAATTAATTCACTCATTGCTCATGTTACAAGTCCACAAGCCTGCTTTGAAAGATTGTTTTAGCCTGAGTTTTGGAAAAATGTGAAGAAAAAGAGCTTAGGCAAGGTGAATGCTGAGGCATGTCAAAGGTTTTCCTTGTTTTGCCAGCTCATATGGGACTCGGCACAAGTACTGCAGTTGCACGGTCCATCAACAGGTGCTCCAAGTCTGACTCTTCCAAACCTCCATGTGAATTGTTGCAGTCCAAGATACAGTCATCCTATCTGCCAGCAACAGAAACCGTAACACTCATGTAGCTAGACAAAATTAAATCTGGATTCAAGCCCACGCTTAATCTTATAGAAGACTCATATCATGCCAGCTGTCCTTCTGTATTGCAAAAAGCACATTTTCATGCAGCTGTTGTCTTCTGCCCCTTTCTGGTTGATGCCAAGATGTAATAGCAGGGTTATATTGCTGGCCCCTGGAACAAAACAGTTACAGTCAAAGTAGAGTACTGAAAGTACTGAAAGATATTAGAGGCCAGAGAATGTAATAAAAGAATGATCATAGTCAGCCTTAACTCTCTATGTATTAATGGGCCAAATGCCACTTGAAATTGCAATTTAGAGAAATGATTTCTTGACATGAACACTAGTTTCTAGGAAGAGTAGCTCTTTAGTACATAAATAGAGGGATTTGTCCTAGAATTAACCATGTGGGCCATGCCCACATAAAAATCTTTTGGAAAAGAGGTAGAAAGGTGAGGTCCAGTGAAGACAGGATGAAAAATGTATCAAACATCAGGAAGAGTTGAATAGATGAGAGAAAAACTAAAACTGAGGAGAAAAGGGAGGATCTGAAGCAAATTCTTTCTGATACAGCACTCAATAATAAATAAAATATGTACTACCACAATATGCTATAGCAACCTGGCTTTGGGCTGTTCCTTCTATATCTGATATAAACAAAGTTCCCATTGCTTATTAAATTCATCATAGCCATGCCTCTGCTGCCTGGAGCTACCTGGTCTCTTCAAATACTTGCGTTACAAAACTGCTCCAGGGATTTCATTTCTAGTTGTTATCAAGATCTGCTTTCATCAGGAGTTCAGACCAAATCTAATCATCATGCTAATGAAATGCTATCTTGACTGTATACTGTAAGCTTTGCTCATAGCCACTATTTATTTTTTCCCCAAAAAAAGTCCATACGAAGTTTTCCAGATGCAGGGAAGAAATACCACTATTACCAAAGCCAGTAGATCTTTCCATCCGTGCTGGGGCACTGCAAATATTTCGCTGCTCACTCTACACTGTAAATCACATCGTAACGCGTGGAGTCCATGCTAAGAAATCACTGAGACAGGCTCCCTGCAGGTCTGATACCTGAGCATAGCTCTGACCTTGCTCACTCCTGTGAATCAGTCATCCCACACTCAAACTACAAGCAGCAGAACGGGCAAATTGAAGAGCTTAGGGTGTTCATTTCTGTTCTTTCTTCATTATATGGTTGTGGCAGTGGCAGTAGGTGGCACTAGTATAGGACCAGGATAAAATATGAGTGTCTACATATGTTTAGCCACCTTAATAGTGTCTTCTCTATTTGTTGTACTCAAGCCTCCTCTGCTGTGTGAGACATCAGTAGCCTCTGCTTTGTCATACTACAATTGTGTCTTTTTTCTGGCATTCCCAGAGTCCACCTGGGCCCTGGAATGGCCCCTCTGATTAACATCCAGGTCTTGATCCCAGCACAACGATACTGTTCTCTTCGAGACTACTCAGTGTTGGGTAACCTGTCAGTGACCTCCTACCAGTGTGGGCAAGAAGTACCCAGTGTTCTGCTGCTCTGGGGACAGCATCTCATGAAGCTACAGCCGGATTCGCTGTGTGTCAGAAATGGGTCCCTCTGGATGACAGATCTAGGCTATGAGTGACATAGGATGGACTGAATATTGGCAGGGTGAGGAGACTAAACAACAGGACCTGAAGGCATCAGCAGTGGGGATAAGTGACATTTGCTTATGGCTGTAACAGTACCCAGGGGAGGGCAACTGCACAGCTGGGTTAGAACAAGGACAGCTGCAAAAACAGATGCTCTGTGTTCTTGGTACAATATAAAAAGAGGCTAAACCTGACCCTAAATAAAATGGAAGGTAGGGCTTTGGATAAAAACAAGCGGTGTTTTCCACTGGGGAAAAAAGCTTAACCAGGAGGAAGAGTCAGTCTGATGAACGAGCCACAGAAAGGGAATAAAGATTATATAAAATCCCAGTGACATATGGCACCATTAGACTTAGACTAAAGTTGTAATGTCCAGACCAAGTTTGGGCTTCCTGATATTTGGTGCTTCTGAACCTTCGGACTGGTGTAGCCAGCAGGAAATTCGGTGCAGGTCCGAGGAACATGACAATGGATGGAAGCAAATGCATAGGGCAGGCATAGTCTGTCAGCATTTTACAGCTAGGGTCAGAGGCAAATGGACTCAGCTGAATGTCTATTTTTAATCCTCTATCGAATCTCTGTATTTTATTACATCTCTTGAATCTCTCTATTTTTATTTTTTTTTATTTTTTGCATTTTCAAGCAAAATAGACATTGCCCTGAAATATTTTTAGTCCTGAAAAAAAATAATTATACTTTTCTTTCATTATTCTAAACTTTTTTTCTTCTTTAGCAGAAAAGCTGGTCTGACATAGTAAAATCCATTTTCCCCGTCCAACAAACCAAAACCTTTCTGCCACAAACATGCTGTTTCTGAAAATAAAGACAGAACTGGGGCTGAAGGAATAAATAGAGAAAACCAACTAACCAACCAGCCAACAACCAAAACCACACTTCAGTAACAACACATCAACAGGCTTTAGCTTCTGTCTCTCAGACACACCGAGGCTTAATTTTCCTCTCACGTGCGGGTGTAAATCAGAGACAATACCACAGAAGGTCATGGAGTTGCTCTGATGAGAAAATTATGTAAGACTGTAGCAGAATCAGTTTTTTCCTAGTTAAAACAAATCAGACTTAGGGTGTTTTTTTTTGAAAATTCAACCATTTTTCTCCCTCTAGATCCTTGCAATAACCCCAACCCTGGTTAGCACTTACAGCTTAGATAAACAGCTGAACCTCCAAAGATAAAAAGCAGAAGGAAGCTTCAACAAATAATTTCATCTTCAGCAAAAAAATGTGTAAGAAAACTCAGAAACTAAGATAGAGCAAATTCCATGGTTCTCCTGGTGCAGGTTACATATGGTGGCAGTGATGGGATTGACAGGCTTTCGGGACATTCTGTCCCAGGTGGGACAAAAAAATCATTGAAAATGTTCTTTGCAATATGGATGCTGTGGGAGGCTCAACACAGAGCCATGCTTTGCTGACAAGTTACCTACTGGCATGATTTTTTAATGCTAGACAGAATATCAGAGAATTCTATCTTCTTTCACACTCTCCCTCCTTGCACTTATGTATGCAACGTTTCTACTAGCTCACTGTATTTTCTTTTCATTTGCAGTTGAAAGCAGAAATCAGTTTTGTACTCCCATGGAACTCTTCAAATTCCCACCCAAATTATTCTAGAGCTGATCTCCCAACCCAGAGGGGCTCTGCTGGCACTATTTCCATCGAACATCATTTAGATTCCCACTGAGTTCAGCAATGAAGCTCTCCCATGTGAGTGACTGAGGTCAGCATACAACACTACGCTGCTGAGAAAGTCCATTCCCAATCGGCTTTGTGAGTAGTTACCGAGTTATCTGTCATGCTGTTGTGAAGCCCCTCTCATTTGGATCCCCTCATTTGCCTGCTGAAGTATAACAAATTATTTTTCTCTTTCTCTTTCTTGTTTCCAAATTATACACAACTGCCGAAAGCCAAGCAATGGCTTTTGTGTGAACGTGCAATTGAAGTGAGATCCCTGGTCCTAGTTATTATTCTGTTTCCATAATGGACATACCTTGAAAAGCCAATGGAAAGCAACAGAGCATAAAAGAGAAGCTTGATGAAGCAGAAAAGGTTTGATACAATATTCAAAGCTCATGTTCTGTTCAGCAGACAAGGTGGAAAACTATCCTATCCAAATACAATGCTAATATACCCTCTTTATGCAGATCTGGAAATCCAGTCCTAAATATTATTTCCTTATTTCCAAGTCATGAAAAAACAGATTGTGCATTAAGCACCAGTGGCTGCTTTCATCAGGTATTAACTGCAAGGACTACACAGGGATGTAGAAAGGAGAACTGGGTGCTGGAATTCACAGGCCCTGACTCTGCTGTAACACACTCAGCACGGTCTCAGGGTATGGAGGTTCCACAGGCTGAGATTAAATCGGAGGGGCTCATCTGAACCTTTGCTGAGGGCCAAAAGAAGGATGGATTTCTTCTGAAAGGAGTTTCGAGCATTCAGAATGAGTTCCTGATGGGGCTTGGCCTGTAGAAATGACCATGTCTCTCCCAACTGACTACAGCCACAGGCTTGTATTTGATCTTGACACTGCAAACTTCCAGGAGAAAAACAAAAACAAACCCATGAGAAACTGGTCTTCTGGCAACATCTGTCAGTGGGTTTTTTTCTTCTTTCTGAAATGCAGATGAACTCTTTCTTTGCTCATCCTCTTTTCAGGCATGTGAGTGCAGGCTACTTCTGGCAACGTTTTCTCTCCCTTGGTGATTGTATCTCACAGAGATCTGGCCTTTTGTACCTATGGGTTGTGCTGTTTGTTATTCTAGAGTCAACCTTATCAATCTGTTGTAGACTTCACCTTCTGTATTGCTCTTCTTTGAGGACACTGAATCATTTCTCGTTTAGCCAGGCTGATGTCTCCGACATCCTTCCTTCCTTTTGGAAAAATCTGCATTTGTACCTGCAATATAAAGTCTTTAAAGAACCGACAGCTTTTTGGATTATTCTTTTTTTTCCCTTTCCTAGACTATCGTCTTATGAGCTGCCACCCCACACTTACCAGGGTGTACTGATGCCTGTATTGAAGTCTGCTGTGTTTATACTCGGTTATCCTGCCAAGGAGTGATGAACTTCCACAGATTTTTGATGCTCTCACCCAAACTGCCTCCTCTCTTCCTAGTCCTGACCAACTGCTCCCTCTTGGTTAGAGTCCTAGCTAGGAAAGCCAGCTGCATAACTCCCACTTCAAGACTGTTTTCAACACATTGTAAGAAGTTCCCGGACAGTTTGTGTCTAGCTGCATTTTGTTAATCCTCCCAAACCTGTTTCCCGGGACTGATGTCGTTCCCCAGGCCTCAGCAATCCTGTATTAATTATTTTTGTATTAATACGCCAGAGAGTAGAACTGCTCCACCCAATGTCTCTTACGCCATAATTTAGAGCACTCAGTCTTCCCTTGGACAGTCAAATCTCTGATAATTGTAACAAATTGCCATCAAACCGGTAACGAAAATTTTTGGCAATTTTTAAGCACACAGCTTAATAAAACCAGTATTATCCACAGATACTACAATGATGAGAACAGCATGAAAATGCATATGAAATGAAGTGACTGGACATTTATCCACATAACAAAACTACTAAAAATTGCCACTGATTGGACTTAAACGCCTTTATAAAAGAACCTGTGGAATGGGTATAGACTCTCACTCCTCAGGAATGCAGAATCAGAACTATTAGGATTCAGGAGGCAAATTTCTAGGAGGAAGGTTGCTCACACACTATCTCCTGCACTATTTCTTCCTTCCTGCAACATCTGGTAGTGCCTGGGAGAGAAGACCTTGGACTGACAAGTTCAAGGTCTCAGCACATGAAATCTTGCAGTGCTGTGGCTTCCTTGCAGCAGCGTGCACGTGAATTTGAGTCACAGAATACTTAAACCATTATTTCAGGCACATCTGCTTTTTACCTCTTTCTTACTGGGAAATTTAACCTTCATTATTGAATCGTGGTTGAGATATTGATAAATGTATGTATTAATTTACTATTTCAGCTGTGTATTTTTTTAGCTAATTATGTAGCAACTTAATTTATCTTTTGTCAATTTGTTTTCCCTCAATAAATGATCTGCCAACAATACGTTATTTTTAATTAGCCTGCAGCAAGTGTCTCTACAAATGTAAATCAAATGCTTATTTGAACCATTAATTGAAAAGGAGAGATCATTGGAATTCATATCATGTTACTCTTGGGGTGGTTTTAGTTTTCTTATTTTGAAAGGATTATAACAAAACAGTGCCTGCAGCAACGAATTGACAACACATTCTGATAATCAGAAACAGAAATGTACAAAAAAGACATAGCTACTTTTTTTTTTAACAGATAGTAAATGCCAAGTACATAAACCAAAAAGAGAACTACAGCTGAAAATTTCATTTATTGATAATTGGAGAAAACAGAAATCCATTCTCTCCACTTCTTCTCTTACCCCTTTATATATATATATATACAGAACAGTCGTTCTGAATATATTTATGTGACGAGGTGCAGAAAACCAAGATACTCCTATGAAGAGTGTTCAACCCAGTGGAGAAATGAGAAAATATTCTGGAATTAGGTGTGGGGACCAGTACCATGCTGTTACACACAGAGTTTTGCAGCCTCTGGGGCAAACATCTCCTGGATCGCTGTCCCAGCCTACATTGCACTTATGCCTGTACCTCCCTGTTCTTGGATTTTCCTCCAAGGCACTTATTGATCTCTGTAGGTATGATGACATTTTTCTACATCTGTTATTATTATGGCAAAATTCTCTCTAGTGCCTGACCGCTCTCTTTCCTCAGTTCAGCGGAAGAACTTTGTTCCACCTGTTTCCTATTCTTCGGTTTTAATTCAGTTTGCAAATCCTGACACATGCAGTGTCATTTTGTTTTATTTCCTTCATGGTTAATTACAGCAAGTTTTTCAGGCTCTAGATGTCACCCAAACAAAACCGTTCCTGATCACATTTCAGTCAGAGAGGTGTTTTGATTGCATTTTTCAATCGCAAAAGCAAAGCTTCGACGGCCCATCTGGCACATAGACAATAGTTCAAAGGAAAACCATTGTCTTACAATAATGAAGGAGGAAGCATTTTTAACCTTGATGTTCTGGGGTGTGTGAGTACTTCTCCATGAAAATAGTGCTTATGGGAAAACCTCTTGGTAGTTCAGTTTTTCTGAGGCATTTAGTACAATGGTCTCCCAAAGGGACCTTATCTTCATAATTATTTTCCTTATTGTCTCTTTGTGCCATGTGTTACCCTATTGCACTACTCCACCTAAAGCGTCCTTGATCGTTGCATGATGAAAAGTGTCAAGAACACATTATTTACTGGTGGGTTCACTTAATGGGGGTTTCTAATGAAATCTGAAGGGATCATTGTTTTTGAAACAATACATCTTGCTGTACTGCACGCTACAGCAACATTTTATCACCCCCTGCTTTCTGCAGCGTCACTGTGACTTTTGCAAATGGAAAGCTGCTGTGATCATCGGTGACCTGGTTTCAGATTTATTGTCACTGAATTGACAGAGGTTCTTAATTTCAAAGGGCAGCAGGATTAGGGCCTGAAAAGCAAGTTATGAAAAATATTAGAAGAAACACTTAATGAAAATGTCATAGAAGTGAAAGACCTGGAGGAGAACTGACCAGGTTCACTTCCCAGAACAGGCGTGCTCTTTGCCATTTCTGTGTCATGCATTCCTATGAGATCAGCCTCCCCTGAGTCCTGACTGCATCATCTGTCAAGCCAGCAGTTCGTACTTGATAGCTAATGGCTCACTGTTCAACTGCTTCTCACCAACAGCGAGTGCTCTCACACACTTTTAGTTCTGCCTAAGTCAAGAGCTCACCAATAAGATAAGATGTCTTCACAGTCTTGGCATTTGACTCATACTTAGATGCCTACAGATGCAGATTAAATGCTCAGTAAAAGCTCTCTGCTACTTTCAAGACCTAAATCCTACGATCGAGCACTAGTAAAGTGCTTAAAACCCCCAGTAGCTGCCTAATCTAGTTTCCTCTGTCAGTCAGGTGAGGCACAGCTGGGATGGCTTTGGAGGTGCACCTGCTCTGACACAAGTCCTCCTCCCCTTGGAGGTACATCCTCTTACATTGTTGCCTATCGAGGCGTAACGACCTG
>NW_009733643.1:0-1249 GCF_000703405.1 Apaloderma vittatum
AGACCAAATTCCACATGAGATTTTAGGGATTTTGGCTATTCCTTTCCCTTCCTTAATAGCTGAGACACATATACAGGTAGCTGATTAGGTATGAAAATTTGCACTGAAACTTTTCGCCCCTGCTCTGCCTGGCTTACAACTGTAGCGAAAAACATTCCCCCAAACCACCTGAAGACAGTTCTTCCTGTTGCATCTTGTACACAGAGCCACTGGAAGATTCAGGTCGGAAGGGAGTTCTCATGTCTCCAGACAAAGCTTTGGAAGTGTCCCATCCCTGCACAGTGTCCTGGAGCTGAGCCACTCTCAGAGGGAAGCGCCTACACACGTTACACAACTTAAGATAAACTACTTTAGCCAAACTGCTTGAAGATGTCAACTTTCCCTAATAAACCTCAGGGTTCTAGAGACTCTTCTTGCTTCTTGGAAAAGACCGTATTGACTGACCGCCCTTCTGTAAGTCACCTAAACGAAATTTCTGTTGGAGAGGCGTCCCTGTGTTCCAGGAAATAAAGAATTGCATGGTAAGCCTAAATACCGGACACCGAGAAGATACCATCTCGGAATCATATATCCTGAAAATAATATGTGCTACTGCA
Organism: Apaloderma vittatum; assembly: GCF_000703405.1. Classification (NCBI taxonomy): domain Eukaryota; kingdom Metazoa; phylum Chordata; class Aves; order Trogoniformes; family Trogonidae; genus Apaloderma; species Apaloderma vittatum. The sequence continues at coordinate 597 of NW_009733643.1, forward strand.
TGTGTCTCTTGGAAAAATCAGCTGTGAAGATTTCTTTAAACTAGCTCTGGCTTTTTTCCAGTATTTGCTGTTTGGTGAGACAGAAATGCATTATACCTGCCACAAAATTCAGACGTAGACAATCTAGAAAGATTTATGGTGTTCCATTAAGGCAGCTATATTCATTCATCACAGCACCAATTTTCCAATGCACTGCTGTATATTTTTGCTGGCAGTGCTCCTTTTCTTTTACTTACCCCTCTACAGGTATCCTCCGGAGATTTATTATAGTTCCAAAAGCGAAGCCCTGCAATACTTTCAATTTTATCAAAATGGATTGTGAGCAGATGATCTTCTCCAAAAGAGAAGGGAATGAGCCACATATGGTCATCCTCTACCGTGATATTAGTCCCATCTATTAACCTACAAAGAAAAAAAGAAAATCCATTAGCTGCAGAAAAAGGAAAAGTTTGTTTTCCTCATGAAAATCAGGTATTTTGCTTTTAATTTTTTTTCTGGATGACACTTTCAGGGCTTATTTTGCCCATGTGTACACAATAAAAAAGCACTGTAAACATAAAAAATAATTTGTGATTGTTGAATTAAAGCCAGTGGGAGGAGGGGGAAAAAATAATTAAAAAAAAAAAAGAGTATTTCTTTAGTTGAGTCTTTTC
>NW_009733644.1:0-22427 GCF_000703405.1 Apaloderma vittatum
AATATATATCTGGCAGGTGACGGCTTTTTCCCTTCCTTTCCTGGACGTTTTCTAGCCCCGTTAATATGCTTGGCTCTTCTGCAGGGCCTCTCTTTTGGCACATGGCAGGAAGGAGGAGGAAGAAACCCCTTGCCAGGCAGGATTTCCCAAACTTCCAAGAGCAAGGCATAGCAAGAATAATTTTTTTTTTTTTCCTTCTTTCCCCCCCTTTGGTGTATAAACATTTTTTACATCCGTGGGTTTTAATAGCTTTGGCTGCTGCTCTCAAACTCAGTGTCCCTGTTGAACGTGTTTCATGTGTGGAGGCACTAGGAGGGGAGTTTGCAAACAGACCTCTTGCAAAGAAATCGGTTTTTTGTATTGAAACAGTACACCAGGATGGCTTTCACAGTTTATGTTGTGCCGGGTGCTCGATGACTTCCAAGAGATGATGAGACTCTTGTTGCAAGCTGATGGGAAAGGGCACCAGGGACCAGGCTCTTAAACATAAAGGGATATTTCTTTTTCAATCAGTGATGTGTTCCGTTTTTTTCCCAAACACTTGCATCGTTTGTATGATTCTCCCAAGGCGCAGGTTTCTTTGTTTCCCTACGACTGTTTGTTTTTTTTTTTCTCAGCAAACCCCCTTCGGTGCATTTCCCAACCCAGAAAGAAAGCTGCAGCTCCTCCGCGGGGGGTTACGGTGACGCGCTGGGTTTAGGACAGGGCAGACACGCAGGGAGATGTCAGCTGTCATTTTGCATTATGGGGCAATTTAGAGCCAGCAGAGAAAATAAATTTTGGTGTTTTGCCGTATGATTTTAAACGCACACGAAGAAGTAATGGGATGAGACGTGTGTGTTGGGTTGGAGTATCGCTTCTCGCGTGCGCGTTAACTGCCAGAGGGTGTTGGTCGTTGCCGTGTTGGTGTTGGATCTCGCCATGGCAGAGGGCTGGAAACATTTTGCACCTTGTGTTTTTTTTTTTGTTGAAACTGACGGTGCAAAACTCAGCTGGATGCTGAGAGGAAGTGTCAGAGCAGGACGCCTTGAAATTTTGTTAAATGTAATTATGTGGGCAGCGTCTGTGAACGCTGAAGGTTCTGTTTAGTGTCACTGGGCGAGAAGAAAGTGGATTGTGACGGGGCAGTAGCTGTATGCTCGGGACAAGGGGTGTTTTTCAATGTCAGAAGTGGCTGTAAAGGCTACAAGGGGCTGTGGTTGGGGCGTAGGGGTGTGTGGGGGGGTGCTTGCGTGCCCTTTGCCCGTCCCTGTTCACTGACTGGACCATTCTCTTGCAGTGTTATTTTCGTGAATAATTTTGCCTTTGGTCCTGAGGTGGATCACCAACTGAAGGAGCGATTTGCGAACATGAAGGAAGGTAACAAATCAATTTTCTTTTTTTTGCCATTGGTTTTTTTTTTTTGCTTCGTTTGGGAGCTGATGGTAAGGGCTTAGTTCCAGCCAGCTGGGTGGGTTTCGTTCTGTGCCGGGCAGGCAAGCCTCTGTACAGCGATAGGTATTTCCTGGGCTTTTCACTTCTCTTTTGAATAAACGCTCTGACCGACCTGCTTATTCGGAGGCAGCTCTGCGGTTGAGGTCTCTGCAGAGCCCTGTTGGGGTGGAGGATCTGCTGGTCCTTTCTCACTCGTTCCAGGAGCCAACAAAACGTGCGGCTGCCCGGGCCACGTGGGCATGGCTTCGGGTGTCAGCTTCTGTAGCTGCAAACTGAACCCATTACTGGATCCTTCTGCTGAAAGTTGTCACGTTGTCACTGGATATTAAATGGAGCCACTGGATGTCTTGTGTGCTTCGTGCTTCGTGAGAGGTCGCGTTGCAGACACTAGTGACCAGGCATGCCCAGTCCCCCCAGACCCCTCTGTTGCCCAAGGTGTCTTTTTTTTTCTTAACCACTCAGATAGGTAACAATCGTATTTGGTTATGGCAGAAATTACAGAAATAAGTAACTCTGAAAAGAAAAATGTGTGGCATGAACGAAGAAGCTGTGACTTCCCATAGCACATCTTTGTGCTGAAGTAAATAATGTGACTTTTGGGCTCTTGCAAAACCATAAAACCTCCAACTTAAGCCGTTTTCTTTAATTTTAGTGGCTGATCTTTTGTTTAGTGGCAGCCTGAGAGAAGTGACAAGGTGGGGAAGGTTCAAGGGCTCTTCACAGACTCAAGAAACCCTCGTTCTCTTCCCAGAAAGGGCTCAGGCTCAGTGCCTTGGGCTGGACGACCACAAAGAGCTGTGAAATGGAGCTTAGCATTATTTTAAATAAAAGGGCTTTGGAGGCTTGCGTAGAAAAGATGCTAACTAGGAATGAGATAGTGGTGCTCTTAATTGAAATTTCTGTAGGTTGCTGCTGAGAATTAACGCGTTCTTTTTTCTGAAGTGTTCTAAGATCTGTCATTTTAAAGTGATCCTTCATGTGTCACCTCGTAGCTACTTCATAGGACTAATAAATTGACTTTCTTGAATGCTGTCAGAATGAGCTTCCCATATTTTTTTGGGGTTCGTAGTGATATACATGTGACAGTTTCATTAGAGCTGCTTTTTAGGGCTCTGTGCCGGGTTACATTGAACACGTAGTCATTTCTAGAAGAAACAGGGGTAGCTGATGTTGCCTTTTCTTTTTTTTTTTTCTTTTTCCAGGTGGGAGAATTGTGTCCTCAAAACCTTTTGCACCTCTAAATTTTAGAATTAACAGTCGAAACTTGAGTGGTATGTTTGCCCTTTTTATTGTTCCTTACAGTCATGGTGTGTGCATTATCTCAGCATGTCTGCAGTGGGGTTTTGTTGCGATTTAAGGGGGTGTGCAAGTAAGTAGAAAAAAGCTGTTGTGTTATCATAGCGTACATGCCCAAGTGACATGTTTTTAAAATCAAACAAGCAGGCAAAAACCTCACCCAACACAAAACAAACAGACGCTCTTTATGTGGGGTTCATCCTGCTTTGTTCAGATATCAATAATGGCAGCGTTTCCCTGGCTGGCACCTTTCAGGGTTGAAAGAGAAACGTTTCGAGGGAGCGATTCATTCCTTTACCTACAAAGAGCTGCAGTGACTACCTTGCCGTGCAACTTCTTACACCGCAGCTGTCGAAATTTGGACGGGTAAATCCCACCAGTCCTGGTTTGTCAGGTTTAGAAGCTGCTGCCTTCGACTCTGAATGCCGTGTCTGCTCTAAACTGATCAGACAGACCCATCCCAGAAACGCCCAGTTGCTGTGTCTGTTTTGTTGCCAGCGAAATTTTTTTTCTTTCTTTCTTTCTCTTTTGAGCAGAGCGTACTTGATCTTTGCCAATGTTGTCCTTTGCAAGCATGTGAACTGCGGTTCAGTGAGGTTTTTTGAGCTCACTAACACCCCGTGATGTTGTTGTTAGTGCTTCTGACTTTATTTTCAGTTTTTAGTGTTGAAATTTTTCAAGCGAAAGAACCATCCAAGCTGGGTTTTGCATGTATTCGTTGTGTCCAGTGCAAAACACTCCCTAACTTTAAAAAAAAAAACCCGCTTCATTCCCCTCCTTGTGCAAACATGGCAAATAACTTGCTGAGTTACAACTCTCAAGCTGTGTTTTCTGTTTTTGGCCTGACGCTCGTGGCAAACTGCTTTTCAAGAATAGTAATTTGAAGACTCTCATGAAGGCGTTGCGCTGAAATAGTGCCATTGTGAGTTATTTTTACTAAGCTGGAATTGTTGTGAATGCTCTGTGCCTGCGACACCCAGAACTGCCCTTTTCCTCCCGGCTCAATACTCTTGTGTGGCATCTGCTTGTCTGGCACCTTATTAACCACTGGGTGCTTGACAATAAAAGTAAAAAAAGGCAGGATGGCACTCCTGGAAAAAACCTGGGGAGAGCTGAGATGGGGCTCTCCGTTTGCTACTAAGACAAAGAACGCCGAAGTAAAGCCTGCTACGTCTTTTACGGTGTGCTAGAACTAGATGAAATATAAGAAGGCACTTCTGAGGTTTCAATTAAGAGCCTTGCCTACATAAATACATTTTTTTGGCCTCTCGGGCTTTTTCTTTCCTGGCTTCTGACCATTTCGTTATCTCTCTCTTTGCTACGTTTGGGAGACTGCGGTTATTAAAAATGTGGTGGGAAGGCAAAGGGGCCCATGTGCACTATTTTTTCACCTAATAAAAGCCCTGATTATGACTATCGGCTGAGCCAATTCTTTATCCCGTTTCAGCTTTTACTCCAGTGTGGATTCACTGGGGAAAAAAGCCGAAGTTTTCTATATCCTCTGTTAGTTAATGCTCGGTGGCTGGACTAGATGATCTTTTGAGGTCCCTTCCAGCCCCTAACATTCTGTGATTCTGTGAATGTCCATGTTAAAATTACAGGGAGGTAACTAATTAAGATTTGGGTGAATGAGATTGCTTCGCAGAAGAATAGATAATAGCTTCCACTAAGAGGAAGCTCTTCCAGGGATTCAGATAAGAGGTCCTGAAAAGAAATGACCTTTGTGTGCTACAGCATGGGGATAAAATTTTAGGTGTTGATCCCCATTTGTATTTGGGAAATACCGGTATCGAGTGAACACCCATGGGATGTGTGGGGCCCCGGGGCTTGTTTTGGTCTTAAGGGCCTGTTCCAAGTGAGATTTCCAGGGAAATGTCCAGCTCTTAGAGCTCCTGGAGTCAGACGTGGCCCGTATCCTCCACACAGCTTTGTGCTGCTGCCCTGAAAGGGGTTTCATAATTTATTCAGCGGCTTTTTTTTTTGGTGCCTGAGCGTGATTGGAGTCCCGTGGCTTGCCTGTCTGTCTACTGTTTTCATCTGAAGTGTGAATAGTTAAATAATTTAATAAAAAAAGGTAAAATTTTAAGAAGCTGGCAGCTTTTTTTCTCGATTCCGTTTTCGTCCTTGGTAGTTCCATCTGGAAAAAGGAATGGAAATGTGGAAAGAATTGAGACAAACCAAAACAAGTATTAAAATGTGGTTAAAATAGTGGTTGAAGTTTCTGACTCTTAAACCTTGCTTTTTGACTCTTTTAGGTAATTTTCTATTTAATTAGAATTGTGGCATAATTTCTTCTGCCAGTCGTGCCGCTCGCTCCGTGTTCAGCGGTTATGGAAATTCTTCGGCACATCCCATACCTATTAATTCTAGGGTACAAAACAAATATAAGCAAGAAAGCAAATGTGAAACATGTTTGTCCCCGGCCCAAATATAGTGCAGTTACAGCTTACAGGGGTTGGATGTGATGACGTTCTGTCACTGGTCCTGCCTAATTAAATCCTGCCTGTTGCTGCAGATGTGGTGTCGCTGGCTTCCTTGTAAAAATTGTCCCCGAGACACAAGAAAATTCCATTTTTCAAAGCTTGCACTAGCACATAATTTTACTCTAGAACAGCTGGCTCTCTCTGAAGAAATGAAAGGTAGATCTTCCAAATTTCTTGAAGTTCCTCTAGGGTGCACAGAGCAAGAGAATAATAAATCGCTGTAGAAACCCACTGCAGTGCTTTCTTTCAGGACGCTGCTATCTAAATACAAAATTTATCTTTTTTTTTTGTTGTTATTGTGTTTGGAATATGCCCCTCCTGTTGTTGCTGCTTTCAGCTGAGTGGAGCCGAGTGGCAAACCGAGCTTGTCTTGACTTTCTTCCTTGTAGATATTGGCACTATAATGAGAGTTGTGGAGCTATCACCACTGAAAGGGTCTGTGTCGTGGACCGGGAAACCAGTTTCTTACTACCTGCATACTATTGACCGAACCATAGTGAGTATCCCTCCAGGCCCGTGTGTCTCCGGCTGCTTTTCCTGCTCTGGAGTCAACACGCCGACTTCAGTTTGTTCCCGTACTGTTGGGTTTTTTGCAGTATGATTAGCCGGCTGAATATGAGCCAGCATGTGCCCAGGTGGCCAAGAAGGCCAACGGCATCCTGGCTTGTATTAGAAATTTTATGACCAGCAGAAGAAGGGAGGTGATTGTCCCCCTGTGCTCAGCACCGGTGAGGCCGCACTTTGAGTATCGTGTTCAGTTTGGGGCACCTCAGAGATCTCGAGGTGTTGGAGCGAGTGCAGAGGAGGGAACAAAGCTGGTGAAGGGCCTGGAGAACAGACCTTGTGAGGAGCGACTGAGGGAGCTGGGTCTGTTCAGTTTGACCAAGAGGAGGCTGAGGGGGGACCTCATCCTGCTCTACAATTACTTGAAAGGACATTGTAGAGAGATTGGTGCTGGTCTCTTCTCACAGGGAATTAGGGACAGAACCAGGGGGAATGGTTGCAAGTTGCAACAGGGCAGGTTTAGGCTGGACATTAGGAAGAAATTCTTCACGGAGACCCTGGAACAGACTGCCTAGGGAGGGGGTTGAGTTGTCATCCCTGGATGTGTTCAAGTGTCGTTTAGATGGGGTGTTGGGTGATCTGGTTTAGGGGTGACCTTGTAGTGTAGGGTTAATGGTTGGACTCAGTGATCCCAAGGGGCTTTTCCAACCTGAACTGTTCTGTGATTCCATGATTCTAGGATAGTAAGACACTTACTTGTAACATCTGCTGTACTCTAGTAATGCTTTTGTTAAAAAATATGCAGATACATGCTTCACTGGAGTATAAGAGTGAAGTAGCTTGATGGAAAAGATCCTTCTGCTGAGCAGAGATATGTGCCACAAAGCTTTAAAACAAGGGCAGACAGTGGGGAAGGTGATAAAACTTGGCTTGGGTTGTGTCCTGCTACCCAAATGGTCTGTGTCGCTAAAAAGAATGAATGTAAATGGCTCCTTGATGTAGCTTATCAGAAGAAAACCAGTCAAAATTTCTGCAGTTCTGCATTTGTCTTAAACTGATATTTTGTTCTTCTGCATTCATCTGTCGTGACTTTGAAAAAATGACTCTCTTTTCTATTTTCAGCTTGAAAACTATTTTTCTAGTCTCAAAAATCCAAAACTCAGGGTAAGTTTCAATCATTTTCTGTAAAAACCTCCAAATGGTGAAGCAGCCACTGTAAGGAAATTAGTCACTTGGTAAAGACGTGCAGAAGTGGTAGAAAATCAGATTTTTCTTGATAAAGAAGAAACATGGGCGTGGAGCTAATTGAAGCGAAGCTGCGTATTCCACCGAGCACTAATACAATCATGTTCAAGAGCTTTCTAACAGAGAATTAATGGGCCAGCCACAAGGTGTTCTCCTCTTGCAGTGAAGGTCTATAAAGAGCTTTTTGTTCGTTAGAGAACTGAAGTTAAAGAAGGAAATTACGGTTTGAATCTGGCCCAGCGTTCAGCTGCATGAAAATGAAGCTGGAGAGTGCTCCGAGATGTTACTTTTGAGATACGCTATTTGAGACCTGAAATGTGTTGTCGGTGCTATTGCACGTGGAATTAAAACGCCAGAGGATTTCTGAGGCTGGGCTGGGCTGGATTAATCTGAAATAACCGCCGGGGCTGGTATTCCCAGGAAGAGAATTTAAGTGAGGCCACGTAATTTAAAAGTTCAGCTCGTCTCCAGACTGACTTGCTTAGCAAGTGTCGGCAAGGGTAGCTTTGAGATTGGGTTATTTCACACTGCTGAGTTCAAACTTGGGAGAAAAAAAAGGCAAAGGACAGGGTGGCATCCCCGTGCTTTTGAACTTCCTTGCTTTTCCCGTGAGGTATTTAAATCTGCCTTTTCTAGTTGATGAGGTGTTGGAATTGCCAGAATCTTTACGCGGCTCACCTTGAAGATACAGGAAAGGCATTGAATGACCTCTGAAATTACCTGTCCTTACTGCTTAGGAGAAAATCAAGCTTAAAAGTTGCTGCTTTGGGGTTTTTTTTTTGTGTCCTCTACAGACTTGGTTAAAGTTCAGTGAGACGATCATTAATGGCTTTGCCATTTCGAGTGCCGTAAGAATTTTGAATCTTTATGCGAGTGTCGTAAGATTTTTGATGTCGCGACACATGAAATGTTGGGGTTATAGATAAAGCTGTGGAAATCCTTGAAAAACAGAAAAAAACCCCTAACCCCAAACCAGTAACCCCAGCCTGTTATCTGGGGGGTGGGGCTGGGAGAGGTGGAACAAGGGAAGATGTCGGGGCTTAATCTCTTCTTGCCCTGTGGCTGCATGTTTGCAACCCATTGTAGTAGATGACAAAGTGTGAAAGGGTGACTCTTAACCTTCCTTTTCCTACTGAGTGTTGCCTGAGGCAGGATAAGTTTTTTCCTTGCTGGTAACAAAAGGTTTTTGGGGTGGTGTTTTTTTTTTTAAATTAGACGTTGTAGGATAAGAGCACTTACACCTCTTGTGAAAGACCTGAGGTGGGAATCTGTATTAAAAAGTGATAGATAAGTGAGCACATAATTAACTTTCTTAAAACATTTATCCAGGAGGAACAAGAGGCAGCTAGACGTCGTCAACAAAGAGAAAATAAGAGCAACACAACTACTCCAACGAAGGTTCAAGAAAACAAGGTGAACATCCTGCATTTTTGTAGAGTAAATGTGTTTTCTGAGTCTGTAATTTCTGTCTGGGAGAGCCCGATTCTGTGGGAAGACTGATTGTGTTTGTTCGGAACGTGTGAGCTGCTATAGCCGTTGTTGTGGACAAAAATATGATGGAGTGATTTAATAAAAGCTGAGCTTGGAATTTGCTCTACTAATTCTGGAAAAAAAAGGTATTGGTTGTCCACCCTCGCTTACCTTCAGCACCAGCTTGCAGAGCTTTCCCTGAGTCATTACACACTGAATGGGGTTCAAAGCCGAATCTTTTCTGCAAAGACTCATTTCCTTTCTCATTCTGTTGCATAACGCTGTTAGAAATGCAGTGACTGCTCGTGACCAAAAATACAAAGTACTTTGACTATTTAATGAAATTCAGTTGAAGAATATAATCAATACAGGATGAATAATCAGCTTTTCTTAGACAACAGTTACAGATTTCCTTCTCTGTAATGAGTAAGTCCAGGAACAACTCCTTGGATGTTGGGGGGAGTTCTTATCCCAAACAAGTCTATTTCACTGGCGAGTTACTTTGCTACAGTGCATCAGTGTCATAAAATTATTAAACACAATTATTAACGCTTGCTTAAAAGGAATGCTGCCTGTGTAGCTAGAAATATCTAAAAGCTTTTGCCTTTTTAAAATCTCTTAGGATTCTGGTGCCGAAGAAGAAAAGGCTGCGGCAAATTCTGTTAAGAAGCCATCTCCCTCCAAAGCGCGGAAGAAGAAGCTAAGTAAAAAAGGAAGGAAAATGGCAGGCAGGAAACGAGGCCGTCCCAAGAAAATGAACACTGCGAACACAGAGCGCAAGACCAAGAAGAACCAAACTGCACTAGAACTTCTGCATGCTCAAACTGTTTCACAGACATCTTCATCCTCTCCTCAGGGTGAGTTTGAGGCAGACAGGAGAAGCCTCCCCCTGCCACAGGAGCCCAGATCAGTGTCTGAGGCTCTCGATACGTGCCCAGAGGTCGTCCTTCCTTTCATGCTGGCCTTCCTGTGGCTTTGTGTCCTTGCTTCTCCCTCGCCACCAAGGCAGAGCTCTGCTTGAGGTGATAGTGTGCTTCTACAACTGCCTGCAGGGAGGGGGCAGTCAGGGGGGTCGGGCTCTTCTCCCAGGACGAGAGGGCCCGGCCTGAAACTGCGTCAGGGGAGGTTGGGGTTGGGTCTCAGGCAGCCCTTCCTCCCGGAGAGGGTGCTCAGGCCCTGGGATGCTCTGCCCAGGGCAGGGAGCAGTCCCCGTCCCTGGAGGGGTGTGAGGAGAGGCTGGATGTGGCACTTGGTGCCCTGGTCTGGCCCATGTGGGGGTGTTGGGGCACGGGCTGGGCTGGATGATCTCAGAGGGCTTTGCCAGCCTCAGCAATTCTGTGATTCTGTGAGAAGATGGTGATTGAATCTGGCTGTAGGTACTTGGCCAGTGGCTGGAGCGGAGCTGTGGCTGATGACTTGTCTCTACTGCTGCTGTTCTAAGGACAAAGTGTAGATGTCCTTCCAAACTCTTTGTCCCGCTGTGCAGCTCTAGCTCAGTTACTGGATATCCTGTTGTACCTGACGTGCTTTTCCACGGCAAAGCTGCTGGACTTGCCCGAAACGCTGACTTTCGTAACCTGAAGGGTTGTCTTTGTTTCTCTAGATGCATACAAGTCACCTCATAGCCCATATTACCAACTACCTCCTAAAGTGCAACGGCATTCATCCAACCAGCTACTGGTGACACCTACCCCACCTGCACTACAGAAGCTGCTAGGTAAGCCTGGAACCTTGTCACTGTGTCTGCTTCGAGATTCTGAATGTGTGGGACGTCAAAGCCAGCCCTTGTGCAAAGCTGAGCAGTGAACAGGAGAGGGGGAGAGCCTGCCTCATCTCCCCGGCCTGCCCCGCTTTCTCTTGGCGTCACCATGAGGTCTCTTCCCTTGCTTGCTGCTGAAGTTGGTGTCTTGGGTCTGCATTTGGTTTTTGACATTGTTTCAGCTCTCGTTTGGCACGAAAGGAAATGAGCTTGGGTTTAGCAGGAATCCAAAATAACTTTAAATGGAAATGGCTAGTCAGAAATAACTTTATTTTAAATGAAACCATTCTCTTATTCTTAAACGATACAGTCTTGGGGAGACCACTCTGTTTTCTCAGCAAAACTTGGGAGCAAAGTAAATGAGACAGTGTCTGAATTTTTGGGGTCACAAAGGTGTCGTGGTTGGAAAATAGATGCCACGTGCAAGAGGTGATTTAAAGAAAAACTTGGAGGGTGTTTTTTTTTGTGTCTTCTGATTCTTTCCCCCTCAATCCCCCTGACTGTTTCTGGCCTTTGTCGCTGGGAATGAGCTGATCTAGGATCATCTGGGAACCTGATGTAACGTCCCTGTCTATGGAGAGACCAAGGGCATCTCTCACGTCCTTGAATCCTGCTCTCTTGCTGTGCTGTCTTAGTTGTGACTGATTTCTCTGCTGTGGAGAAAAAGAGTGATTTAGAGGGAAATTTCGTGTCAGAGGTTGAGAGAGTGACGCTTGTCTCGAGTACACGATGCTCCAGAAGCCTCTCTGCAGCATCTCTGACATGTTTGGGCTGCCTGGGATTGCGGCAGGCTGGGCTTCATCGCGAGGCTCCTGGCTTCTTGAGGAAAGGGCCCCGGCAGAGAGGGCGTTAACAGGAGGCTGGAGATAGGAGGACAATGAGAAGCAAGTGCTCCCTGGAGGGTAGAGAAAATGTGGGTGTAGAGCCTGTCAGCCGTGGAGCTAGGAGGAGTACAGCAAGCCCTGTCTTGTGATGCTGGGAGAATGAGTGCTCTGAGCTCGGGGCTGGTTTTGGCTGTTAGAGCTAATCTCTTTTATTATTTCTACTCACAGTGCATTAAAAGCCGTTCAGCTCCTCTTTCATCGTGCAAACACACCATTAGCACCCATCATCTTCTGCTGGGTTTTTGAATGCGTTGTCATGGCTTCAGTTGGGGCACCTCTTATGAGTAGCTAATGGATCCAAGAGTTCAGTTTGCATCACAAGATGGATTTTCAGCCTGCTCTAAATTGGTCTTTAATGGCTTAGTCTGACTTAGAGTCTGAATAAAAAGCAGGAGAGAGCGAAGGGGGGAGAGGTGTCAAGGGACCAAATAGGGGTAAATAGAGCATTGCACTTACTCTCACTTGGAATGTATTCTCTCCGTATGTATTTTGCAGACTCTTTCAAGATCCAGTACATGCAGTTCATGGCATACATGAAAACTCCTCAGTATAAAGCAAGCCTGCAACAGTTACTGGAGCAGGAAAAGGTAGGTCTCGTTTTTACCGTTTTCCGACAAATTTGCCAGGCTACCAGATAGCTTAGATGTGGAGGGAAAATGCTGGAGATAGGGACTGTGCACCCTGAACCCTGGTGCTGCACCAGCCCAGCTGCAAAGACTCTAGAGTGATGCTCAGACAGAATGACTGTACCTGGGGATTTTATCGCTAACCCTGTCAGTCTCTGTGTGCTTAAATTTCCCATCTGCAAACCAGGAGAGGTGCAGCTCCCCTCGTCCCTCTCCTGCTCCTCCAGCTGATAAGACTTCCTTCAGTGTTTCTTTTTTCCCCTCTATTTTACCCTGAAGCTGGTGTGTACCTGATGACCTGAACCCCGTCCTTTGGGACTGGCAGCTGCTTTTCTTCTCTAGATGTCTCCTGGGTCCCAGGAGCAGGAGGGGCAGTGATCATCCTCCCCAGCAGCTCCTCCTGCCTGAACACATCCCTGCCCTCCGCTTGGAGGGGCTTCCCCACACGTGTCCTGTGAGCTGCTACTCCAGCTGGTCTTAATTACGTTGTGCTTAGTCTGGCTAAAGATTGGAGCAACTTCGAATGAGGACTCTCACGAAAAACACACAAATATTAATTCATTTGGGCTGAATTTTCCGTTCTTAGACATCTATTCTTTCCCTGCTGTAGGAAAGCCTAAATGAATTGAGTATGGTAACAGTAGCGTGGCTCATTAAACTTGTAATAAATTGAAGTAGGGGATTAAAAGAACTAAACTGTCATCACTGACACAAGAGACTTAATGAAGCATCCTTAGTGTTGATAATTCTAATGCGTTAAGGTTGCACTGGGGAGCAGAGTGGGTTGAAATACATGGAAAGGTGAAGAAATTCCTGCCACTGTGAAACGCGGCGTTTTGCTCTGCTATGGAGCCATCTCCCCAGCAGAGGGAGGAGATTTACCAACTAAACTCCTTTTCTTCCTGTACTGCTTCACCTCAGTTGTGAATAATTTAATTGCTTTATCAGTTGGCCCTGATGAGAGAGACTGTCCCTGCTACATCTGTGGAGGAACCTTTGCCTACAGAGCTCACCAATGATTTTTAACTGCTGGCCAGTTCCAGCTTTTGGTAGCCCCCAGGGAAGCTTTCCTTTGCTCTGTGACTTTTGTGCAGGTGTTGGCATAAAGCCGTAGCGCTGTTTTTCCGTAGCGGGAACTCTTTTTCCCGATGAGAGAGGCAAACTTGTACCACCCTGTTTGTTTCTGAGAACTGGTCGATGCTGCTGAGGTTTTCATGCCAAGCTGGTTTTCTATGCTTGTTTCCATTGGTTTTCACAGGTCAAACAGGGCTTGGAATTTTCAGCTTTTTCTTTAAGCAGAATATTTTTCTGCTTTTTAGGTAGTTGTCAGGAAAGTCAACATGTAGTTATTCCCTTGCATGAGAAATGATAGCGTGCAAGCATAGTGCTGTACACTGAAAGTACAAATTGAGAGCATGGAAAAGCAATCCCTTTGTGTTGGTTTCTAACAGCTGTTTTGTTCTGTAAGACATTCAAATGAGGAATTCAGTATGAAAATATTTGTGTAGTGGAGTGTTGCATGGAGTGCGTGGCAAATTCAACTTCACAAAGGCAGAAGCAGAACTTTGCTGGATGAGGTGCTGTTGGATGGTGTATTTAACAACTCTCTTACATGAGGGTTTTTCAGGTGCAAGAAAAACGTTTCGGTAATACAATTTTAAAATAAACAAGATGCTGTGAGCTACTAGTTCCCCGGATTGCCCTTAGATGGAGCTGTCAGCCCCTCCACTGCTTCCAAACTAACTGATGCTGAAAGCACAGATGATTTTTTCAGCATCACCTATAAGAGGAATCTGTTTAGCATTGCGGTCACTCAAGTTTTCCCAAGCCGTTGGCAGGAGAGGCGACAAGAGCTGTTTGCCAGGTCCTGTATTTTCTTGCACATGTGGAATTTGCCAGCACTGCTGCTTCCCTGCTTGGAAGATCAAGGTGCTTTTGGCCCTTGTCCTCTGCTTTTTCTGGAGTGTTGGCTCAGTTTCCATATAATTCCTGTTTGGCCTCGGCAGGAAAAGTTGGAGAAAAGTTTAATCTCCAGAGCTCGCTCGTGTTGCCACACTCATCTTTCATTTAGGAACTGAATAAATGAGACTCTTTAGCCAGTCCTGTCCTTGCCCTTTGCTGCTCACACAGTGCATGACCATGAAGTGAGTAAAGATCTGGTTAAGGAATGTTATGGGCAGGAAATGTTCTGCAAGTGGAAGGGTCGGGTGGCCCGCTGAAGTAGTTTTGGCACTGAAAGTACAGATTTGGCTTGTTTATGACTTTCCTCCTACCACCCCCACAGTGTATTTTCATTTACTGGGTGTCTTGCATGAGCATTGTATAGGGAAACTCTGAACTGGAACTCTGGAGATTTAGATTCTGTTCCCAATTTAGTAACAGATTTCACACAGATAATCTTTCCCAGTTCCATTTCTGCTCTGTAGGATGTGATTATTACTACTTCTTTACAATGCACTATGAGGATAGAAATGGATTTTTAAGAGCGTCCTGATTATATTTTACTATATCGCAGAAAAACCTACTTAAAGCTCTTTTCAGCTTACTTAACTTCACCAAGAATTGAACACTAACAAATACAGGCTCACAGAGATCTGAGGCAGAACATGTCTCACCTCTGAGCTCAGACTCACTCCCAGTTTGCTGTAAAAACTAGATGTCCATGACTTCTTAGGATGGACTAAGCTGCAGTTGGTACTAAAAGTGTGTTTTCTCACTCTCCCTTCTTCCAGGAAAAGAATGCTCAGTTACTGGGGACAGCACAGCAGTTGTTCACCCACTGCCAGGCACAGAAAGAGGAAATCAAACGTCTTTTTCAGCAGAAACTTGATGAGGTAGCCCCGATCTGGTGGAAGTGGATGCTTGTTAGTCATCTCTGTGCAAACTTTTTTTTTTATTAAAAACAAGACCAGAGTAGTCTCAGGTCTTCAGCCTCTGTTTTGCAGCAGGACGTGCTAAGTAGTGTGGAATCGGTACCACTCTTGGCGTGTGTTTTATCTTCGTTGTTGAAATGGTTGGGTGCCACTCTGTGTCTAAGGGAGGGAGGTGACAGACCGCAGGCGCTGTGGTATTCTAGTAAAGGATCCCTGCTGGCTGGACAAACTCTGTTGCCAGTGCAAGTTGGCAAGAAGGAAACGTGGTGGCTCTCTGTGAAAACAGTGTTCTTTTGGCTGGCAAGAAACTAAATGCCAGTTTTAAAGCTGAATTGCTGGAACAGCAGCTCCACGTGAGGTGCTTTTGTCCTTCCTCATTATCCCCTAGCAATGACAAAGTGCCTCGGAGAATGCGGGGGGACTCCCCACGAGCGACATAAGCGCTGTGCATCCCCTCAGTGCCACTTCTGAATGTGACAGTCGTCTGGAATTCGGGTGTCAAGACCTTATCGAATGATCTCTTTCCTTCTCGTTCTTCGTCTTGTAGTTGGGAGTTAAAGCTCTAACGTACAACGACCTGATTCAGGCTCAGAAGGAAATCTCTGCTCACAATCAGCAACTGAAGGAACAGACGAAACAGCTGGAGAAGGACAACAGTGAACTCAGGAACCAGAGCTTACAGCTGGTGTGTACAACGCCTGGCTCTCAGTAGCGGGGCGATGCTCCCTGTCTGTAGGGAGGACAGGTTGTGAGCCAAGGGCTGCCCCTGTCTTCAGGGTACCCCGATGAATGAAAAACCGTCCAGCTGCGAGAGCTCCTCTGTAACAGAGAAGAGTGATGGGGGACAGGATGCAGGTGGTCCTTTTTCTTGGTGCCCTTTATTTACCCCCAGCCAAACGCTGATATGAGGGTTGGCTCTGGCCTCGGCTGTGCCCCCTGAACGCACCGGTGCTGTGCTCGGTGCTGAATCTGCATTGGGCTGGCCGAGCTCTTTGCCTGGTGCTTGCTCTGAGGTGGCCCCAAGTCTCGTGTTGTTCGTCTTGGTGTCTCAAACTCTTATGGCAGGTGAGGGGGAGATCTGGATGTGGGAGGGTGGGTGGCAACAGTGTTAGAAAGAACCAGGACACCTCCTGCCACGTTGGGTGGGGACCACAGGACCATTTTGATGATGTTGGGCTTAAGCTGAGAGGAGTTTTCAGTAAACTGAGAAGCTTCTTGCATTTATCCAGTCGAAAGGTGCATGGCTTTCACCTTTCACCTTGGTGGTGTGATGTGGTGGAAGTTGTCTTTTGATACGTTTAGCCTCTGTCTTTGCAGCTTAAAGCCCGCTGTGAAGAACTGAAGCTGGATTGGTCAACATTGTCACTGGAGAACTTGCTGAAAGAGAAGCAGGCATTGAAGAATCAGATTTCTGAGAAACAAAAGCACTGTTTGGAATTGCAGGTAGAGAGCAAGAAACAAATCTAGAGTGCCCAGCCTGGGGTGGCTTTTGGGCAGTGAGCCAGCTGGGGGTGTTTGACTAAATATGGTGTTAAACCATAAGCTAGGTGGCTAGGTTTTATTTTTTTTAGTTTCCCCACCCCAGAGATTAGTCTTTCTGTTTAGTAAACTCGAAGAATAAAGATGTGGATAACTTTCAAAAGGAAGTAGATGCTATGACTTGATTCCTTGGTAACGCTGTGGAAGAAGGAATCATGGTTTATCACTAAATATAGTGAAAAAGAAAGAACTTGTCTTGATTCAGCAGTCATTTCCCACAGAATGACACTTCCCATAGCGAAAAGAAATTAAACTCCTGTGTCCTGAAGAACTTTTCTTTTCCTGTAGATTAGATCTGGAGCTAATCCAGCCCTTTGCTGGATGCCTTGACATGGAGTGACTGCTTCTTTGATGACTGGCACTATTGGGTTACTCCGTACTCTCTATAAGTTAGAGGTGTTTTATGTTTCCTCTTAAGATCTGACAAGTCCTTTCTAAGAGTCTCTGAGCCCTTACCTCTGCCTTTTGGTCTCAAGCTCAGAGCAGCACATTGAAATTAGTTTCTCGGATTTTGGGTCAGTTGTTCTGCTTTGTTCCCAGAAATGGGACCACTTTTCCTGAGAAGCATGTCGAGGCAAAAACTGCCGTCACGTGATAAAATTGTTAAATGTGGTTTCTAATCTTTGTCGTCTTCTTTGTTTAAAGATCAGCATTGTGGAACTTGAGAAAAGTCAAAGGCAGCAGGAGCTCATGCAGCTCAAGTCGTACACGCCGCCTGATGAGTCGCTGTCAGTGCAGCTACGCAATAAAAACCATCTGAGCCGTGATCCCGAGGCCGATCATGGCAGGTTCCAACTTGAGCTTGAATGCTCTAAGTTTCCGATGCCCCACATCAACGGCATGAGCCCCGAACTGTCCATGAACGGCCACGCTACTCCCTACGAAATCCATAACACCTTCAGCAGGCCCTCCTCCAAGCAGAACACCCCCCAGTACACAACCTCTCACCTGGACCAAGAAATCGTGCCGTGTACCCCAAACCACAGCAGCAGACAGAAGGCAGACAAGATGACAAGCTTGTCTCTACCCGATTATACCAGGTTTTCCCCGGCTAAAATAGCACTAAGAAGACACTTGAATCAAGACCACGGAGTCAATGGAAAAGCAACAGCTAATGAAATACAGAGGTGAGAGTCGTCATTCCCTAGGACGGGAAAGGAGGGGTAATTATTTTATTAACAGTGGTTTGTCTGTGGAAGAAAGTCATTTTCAAAGTGGACATTTATATACTTTTGACAAAGTTTTATATCGAGAAAACCAGCAGGTAAATAACGTGGTGCGGCACCTCGAGTTTGGTACAGGAATTCCTTGCAGGAGAGGAGTCATTAGCTTGTGTGTTCCAACAACCGTACGTCTCTCTTCCAGAGCTGAGCACGTCAAAGAGAACGGCCTTACCTACCCGAGCCCTGGCATTTCGAACGGCATAAAGCTGAGTCCTCAGGAAACTCGGCCCTCTTCCCCAGCAGCCGTACCAGTTGCAGGCGAGAAGGTAAGAGAAGCGCAGAGATGTTCCAACTGGCAGAACAAAGGAAAAGTTGGCCGAGCTAGGGAATGCAGGGGCGTTCCTTTCTGGGGTCGACTTGGCCTGGAAAAGGATGAAAAGTTCAGTAGGTGCGATACAGCAAAAAGGAGCGGGCTAGAGGAAGAGAATACCCTGCTCGTGAAAGACATGCTTTCCTCTGAGTTACTGGTTTGCGTATGAACCGTGCCAATCATGCAGTAGAAACTTCTTTTTGATCTGTCTGCTTGAACTTGAAAAGTAGACTCTTTCGTAGTTAAAAAAAATAAATGCAACACAAAATTGTCCACATAATTGGTCCAACCATGAGTCATGTTGGTGCTTGTTTCAGAGCAAGCAGATGCCCTCCAACGGGAGGTTACCATGGAAATATTTCTGGCTACTGCATCTTCTGCATACAGGGGGCCTCAAGATAAGCACTCGTCTGACAGAATTCATTTCACAGAGCTCTAACAAAGGCACTAGGAAATGAGCTTGCCAGAGGCGCCTTTTGCTTTATGCTTGGGGCCAGCGATAGCTTTAATTCACGTTATTTCTGTGCTGGTGGGTATTGCTGTCCCAGTAGACTGGTGTGATAACAAAGCTGCTCCGTGCCTGCCTTGCCTTTGCTGTGTAGTCATCACTCTTAATCGCGTAATTTATAAACAAAAAAGAAAAAGGGAGAGTGGCCAAAATCTAAATGAGCAGGTTATTGTTAGTTTAAAAAGTCTTCTCAGTAACAGAATGCGATTAAGAACACGACTTTCTCTTTTGCATTTACAGGTTTTGAGAGAGAGAACCTCTGTGAGTAATGGAGAAACTATCACCAGCCTCCCTATCAGTATTCCTCTCAGCACAGTGCAGCCCAATAAACTCCCTGTTAGTATCCCTCTGGCCAGCGTAGTCCTACCTAGCCGTGTTGAGAAGGTGGTGAGTAAGGGATTGTCAACACTTTCCATCCCTAACGAAAATCACAGCGGGCAGTAACGGGGTGCGGCACACCAGGATCCTTAGCGGGCTGCTAATCGTGAATGTCTCGTCTTCGGGGGAGGCTGCTGCTGGGTGCATCCTTCTTGGCTCTTGGGTGTTCCGTAGATGTTTCCTCTCAGGTTGGTGGGGTGGTGGTATCTCAGCCAGGAACTAAAGTAAAGTACGGGCATCAAGAGATCCTAGTTGTAAATGCCTGGGTGGAAAAGGTGTGTAGCTGGAGAGGTTGTGGTTGTGAAAGCAGAGGATCACACATGTCACTTTGTCACTTTATTCTTATTCCCTGTCTTCTTTTGCATGACCCTGGGAGACAAATTGTTCCACCTCAGGCTTGCTCATCTCAAAATTGTCTGTCTTTATCACATATGGGTGTGGGGAGGACTTGAACGGTCCTTGAGGCTGTAAAACCAGTGAGTGACTGGTCAGTGGCAGCAGAGAGCAACTAGAGTTGCCATCTCTTTCTGAAATCCTGCAAAGTCCTTGTCGCTCTCAGTGGCAGAGGAGTTGAAAAAAGCCCGGCCTGGTTTCTCACAAATGTTTGTAATGTTGCAGCAGGGAACTGAGAAGCCTTTGCTGCTTTCACATGAGAGCTGTGAATTTAGAATCCATCCTCAGACACTCGCCTTACAATCCCACGTTTGGAAAGCTGGAGTTGTTTCATAGTATTGAATCCACTCTGTTTTTTTCCAGCTGCAGACTTTTAGTTATAGCACAACTGCAGTCGGCCCAGCTCCAAGCAGAAGTTGTGTGTCCTCAGAGAGAGGGAGCGTTAGCTCTGGATGGCATCCCTCCCTTCAGCACTTTGTTTATTCAGGCCACCACGTCCCAGTTGTTTTGCCTCCTTTAGGAAAACACCCCTTGTTGGTTGTACCCTCACGGAGCGTACCAGAGAACAGAGCCTAATGCCTTTCACATTCAATTTGGGGTTGTTTTGGGCAACTTTGTGTTTGCACAGGCTTAGGGTTGCAATGCAACAATTTGTTCCCTCTCCGGCTGCCTGTGAAACAGTGGACTGAGGCATTTGCTCTCTGCAGTGCCGCCCTGAGTCTAAACTTTCTGGGCGGATGAGCCAGTTCTCCCTCTGTCTGCATCTCATTGCAGTGTAATTAATCATGGCATTTATTTTTATCCCGTACCACGCTGATCTACGTTTTGTCTCGGAACAAGCCCCATCTAGGACATTTAGGAATTAGAGCCACTTTCCTTGGTAGATCTCCTAATGCATGTGCATCTTGTTTAAACTGTTGACTTCTGAGTACGCTTCCTAAAATGCCTGTTTCTCTCCTCCCCCAGAGAAGCACACCTAGCCCAGTTCACCAGAGTAGAGACTCGTCAACACTTGAAAAGCAGATTGGTGCTAGTTCTCATAATGGCGTAAGCAATGCTGCTGGAAACAAGCCACTGGCTTTGGCTACCTCAGGTAACAGCCTCACCGGCGTGACGGCGCGCTCTCCTGTCGCGACAGCACCCCCGAGCTTCTTTTTGGGTGGTTCAGGCAGCAGGGTGCTAGATAAATGTGTGTTTTGTAACGAGAGCAAAGAAATCCTTTGGATGATGATGTTTTGAGACACTCTGTGCCTCCAGCTTGGACGCCTTCTGGCGTAAAGTTTCAGTTTGAGGTGCCTTTGCCTGAACTGTAGCGCCTTGCAGTGTAAATAAATAGCTGCTTTTGTAAATTCTTCTGTGTGGATTGAAAGATTCCTACCTTCCCAATGTGGCAAACCAGCAAAGTGTTGCTGGGAGCTGATGATCTGGCTTGAAAAGGTTTATTTTACAGAGTAGGGGAGTATTTTTAATAGCAGATTCAGTCTCCTGCTGCAGGTCACAGCGGTGCCTCATGAGCACTTGTAAAGGCACAAGTGTCTGGGTAGGAAGAAAGGTCCAACGGGAGAGGGCAGGGATATCTTTAAGTGCAGGTGTTGCTTCTGAACTCTCTCGTCTGTTGAAATTGTGGCCTTCAGCTGTCAGGGTATGAAAATGTCGTGGACGAGGAAAAGTGGGCTCTAGTGTACAGAAGCTGTTCTACAGCTGATCCCTCATCAGAGAGTGCATTTATTGCTAATGCTTACCACCTCGAGGGGCTGGTGTTGTTTCTAGCATCTGTTTTGCAAAGAAGGGCTTGGCTGCAGTTTTATATAAAACCACCAAAGTTGTTTTTTTTTTTAAAAAATTGGCTTTTTGTAACACAAGACTGTGTTCCCTTCTACCCCTTTCATTTAGACAGCCCAGAGACAAGGTCTTACTAGAGCTCTAAACCCATTTATGATACACCATGACGAATACTTCATTCCCGTTCCAAGCTTCCTCCCACGTGGCATTCCTCTGCCGGAGTTTCTTCGATGATCCTTTGACGATCATTTCCTTACCCACAGCCTCAGCCTTTGGTTTAATCTGGAGAAGGAGCTGTGCTGTAGGGATGACTGAGTCCCTTCTTTTTTGGGGGGAAGGAAGTGGGCTGAATTTGGCCATCTCTTTCCTTGACGATAAGGAGTTGAGAGTAGAGGAGCCCTCGTTTCAAAGGGTTTAACAGTTCAAAAGAAACTTACTCTGGAATTACATTTAAAAAAGCGGGTAGAGGATAGGATATCTCCCTATAACACGTGAATTTTCCTGGCGAAGTGCAGCAAAAATTGCTGCCCCCTAACTGAACGAGTCGGCACGCGGAGCCACGTTCTCAGCTGTGCTGTGTAAAAAGAAAACACCCGGCTGGCCTAACGCAGGGAGAGCCGAAACCGCCGCCAGGCACCCCAGAACTCTAGCACTGTGACCTCTCGCTCAGCAGAAGCAATGATGTATAACTTTCCCTTCCAACAGGTTTTTCTTACTCTTCTGGCTCCGTGGCGGTCAATGGAAATCTTACAAACAGCCCAGCCCATCTTAACCATAGTGTTGATCAGGCAGCTCTGGACGACTCTGGGAGTCTCTTTAACTCAGTAGGGTCTCGGAGTTCCACTCCACAACATCCTTTGCTAATGATGCAGTCAAGGACCTCTGGGCAAAACTCCCCTGCTCACCAGCACTCAGCAAGCCCCAGGTTAAATGGCACGTCCCAGAGCCTGGTAGGGGTATTGCAGTATGCAGATGCTCAGAAGATGTTTGCCGAAGGAACAAAGGGGGATCTTCAGTCTGATGCAGCGTTTTCAGATCCTGAGAACGAGGCCAAGAGAAGAATCATCTTTACGATCTCTCCTAATACAGGACATGTAAAACAATCCCCTTCCAACAAGCACAGTCCTCTGCCCGCGAGCGCTCGGCTGGACTGTGGCCAAGCACACGCGCAGGATGGGAAGAAGCGAGGCCGGCGGAAGAGATCCTCTACTGGGAATCTCAGCGGGAACTCCGGGGTCTCCCCGAAACGCAAATCCTTACCTACTGTGTCTGGACTCTTTACGCAACCGTCGGGTTCGCCGCTCAATATCAACTCCATGGTAAGGGCAAAAGGGAAGAGAGGGCAGGGCCTGGGAAAGCTCTTTGAATTAGAAATAAGCTTCAGCTGCTCTATTCTTTAGCGTTCTCACAGGCTGTTAAAAGCCCTAGGAGCTAGAGCTGGCATGAAGGTCCGTTGAGAAAGTGAGAGACAATAGAAGTGCTGAAAAGTTGAACTATTTCAGAGTTGAACATCTTCAGAGAGTTCTTTACTGTGTCAGAGCATTAAAATTTTTTAAAAAATCATCTCTTCCCTTATGACAAAGAGCTTGTTGCTGCAGTGAAGTTGATTTTTAGGTGGTAGGTTAAATATTTTGGAAATATTTTAGACTAAGATGGGCTAAACAGCATGAGAGTGCCAGAAGCATATGGCATTCATGGGTAATTAAGATGGCTCAACGAG